>NC_081563.1:67593844-67761746 GCF_022355385.1 Mustela nigripes | reverse complement strand
GAGCCCGATGTGGGGCTCGATCCCAGGACCCTGGGATCATGACCCGAGCCGAAAGCAGAGGCTTTAACCCACTGAGCCACCCAGGCGCCCCTATGTTAATTATTTTTATTTCTCCTTTATATTAAAGTTAGAGTGCTATATCAAAATTATTTTTAAATTGTATACATAGATCATTTACTTTCTCTGGAATTACCTTTCAGAATAATGGGGGATAATGATCAAAATTATTTGTTATATAACATTTTGCCTAATAAATTTGAAAACTACTGGCATAACTGGCGTAGATATGTCGAAGACAATGAAGAGTCCCTGTAATCATTTAAGCAGGGAATGACATGAGCGGATCTGCATTTTGGGAAGATCCTTCTGGCTGTAATATGAGTAACAGATTAGAAGGAGCCATCCTGGTAGTCTGAGACTAGTTGGATGACTACTGTAGTAATCCAGATGAGAAATGATGGTGGCCTTCATGAAGTAAGGAACTGGTCATGGAGGTACAAAGAATATAATGACTTTTCCCAAGGGATTCTTCAAAGAGTTAGCTTTACTTTTCCCAGTATATTTGCTTTCCAGACCAAAAGAATGTTTGAAATTTCAGGAATCCTGAAAATTCATGGGGCAATATTTTTTAAAAGATTTTATTTATTTATTTGACAGAAAAAGAGCACAAGCAGGGGGAGCAACAGGCAGAGGGAGATGGAGAAGGAGGCTCCCTGCTGAGCAGGAAGCCTCATGTGAGGTCTGATCCCAGGATCCTAGAATCATGACCTGAGCTAAAGGCAGACAACTTAACTGACTGAGCCACCCAGGTGCCCCTCATGGGGAAATTCTTTACAGCAGAGATATTCCCCTTATTTCTCAAGTTATATCAATAGTGTAATGTTTGAAAGCCCAGACCTTGGACAAATTGCTTAATTTCTCTAGGCCTCAATTTCTTCATCAGCAAAATGTGGATATTAATTTCACCTATGGTGTTGTAGTTCAATGAGCATAGATATTCTCTTCACCTACTTGTTAGACCAACCCTGATCTAGCCAAAAAGAATTTCAAAAACAGATTTAGCCAAAAAGAATTTCAAGAGCAAATTGCACAGTTATCTTTCAAGTAGTGTATTGGATTTATACTCAACCACATGGTCACAATTTGCTCCATTTGGGACAAATTTCAGACAATTCTAGGATTGGAATGCTTGGCCATGATCAAGGGCTGTAGAAGAGAGTGAAACTTAACTGTGGGCACCAGGTTTTAACCCAGTGGCAAATGTCTTTATAATTTGTTATCGTTCTTTGAGGCTATAGAGAAGTGCCTTTCTAGAACTTGTAAATGGGGAAATAAGAATGTCCTCTGAAAATAAACTGTAGGATCATAGGAGAAAAATATATAGTTACCTAAAAGAAATAGACTGATTTGAGCCAGCAAAATGCCAATAACCTGGCTAATGATATATTAATACAGCTAAAGATATCAGTCTAAAAAGTATTGATTGGCCTTTAACTCTTAGTAAAGAAACATATAGGCAAAACTGGCTGTCCTCCATGAAGCTCAGAGTAAAAGAAAACAAGTCTTAGATGAGTGCGTCTGGTTTTAATGAAGATGGATGCAGGGGTGGCAGCTAATGAAGTACTGAGGATTTTGATTCTTCTTGTAATATAATCTCAACTGAGATTGATGCTGTGACAGTTATTATAATTAGTTCTTACAATTTCTTCTTTTCTTCTAGGAATAAGACCTTTTATTTTTCATTGGGCATAGTGAAATAAAGAATAAAGACTTCCCAGCATCTTTTGAAATGAGGTGTGGCCCTATGACCAAGTGTTTATCTAGGAGATGTAAGCTGCATGGTGTGTACAATATTCAGTAATTTTTTTTTTTTAATAAGGAAGGACCATGCCTTCCTCTACTTTCTCTTTCTTCCTTTTGGTTAGAATGTGTATGTGATGGCTAGAGATTAAGCAGGTATCTTGAACCATGGCATTGAAACCAATCTTGAGGATTGCAGAGCAACCAGATAGAGGGAGCCTGGGTAATAATGGTAGATTTGCTATATAAGTCTTGGATTGTTGAATCTGGACCCACTTTAATGAGAGACCATAACTCATTCAAGTATTCCTTGGTTCAAACTACAGAGATTTGGGGAATTCTACCACTTATATCTGAATCTAATTCTAACTAATACAGTTGCTTCAGAGTCAATATTAATATCCTTTTGGTGCTATAATTAATTATCACAACCTATTGGCTTAAAATATTGCAGATTTATTCTATCACTGTTCTGGAAATCAAGAGTCCACACTGAGTCTTACTGAGGCTGAATCAAAGTGTCAGCGATGCATTTCTCCTAGAGACTTCAGAGGGAAATGCATCTCCTTGCCTTTTTTAGCTTCTAGAGGTCCTTCTTTACTGATTTCTAGATCATTCACATAAAAGGACACTTTTTAAGTGGGGGGTGGCTGACTGGCTCAGTCGGAGCATACAACTCTTGATCTTGGGGTTGTGAGGTTGAGCTCTGCATTGGGTGTAGAGATTAGTTAAAAATAAAACCATTTAGGGGCACCTGGGTGGCTCAGTGGGTTAAGCTTCTGCCTTTGGCTCAGGTCATGATCTCAGGGTCCTGGGATTGAGCCCCACATCAGGCTCCTTGCTCAGTGGAGAGCGTTCTTCCCCCTCTTTCTCTGCCTGCCTCTCTGACTAGATCTCTGTCTATCAAATAAATAAATAAAATCTTAAAAAAAAAAACCATTTTGAAAAAAGGACTTGGTCAAAGGTATGTGAAGTAATGTTTCTATGTAATATTTTTTAATATAGAAAAAAGTCTCTTGGAACATATTTTAATAGACATTAAGGGTGTTCTATTCTTAAAATAAGTACTGATAATATTCTGACATTGTAATTAAATAGATTATTATTTAGTTTTTAAAATAAGTTATTCTTAAAATAAGTACTGATAATATTCTGACATTGTAACTAAATAGATTATTATTTATTTATTTACTTTTAAAGATTTTATTTATTTATCTGACAGAGAGAGATCACAAGTAGGCAGAGAGGCAGGCAGAGAGAGAGAGAGAGGGAAGCAGGCTCCCCGCCGAGCAGAGAGCCCAACGTGGGACTCGATCCCAGGACCCTGAGACCATGACCTGAGCTGAAGGCAGTGGCCCAACCCACTGAGCCACCCAGGCGCCCTATTATTTATTTTTTTAATTTTTTAAATTTTATTTTATTTTTTCAGTGTTCCACGATTCATTGTTTACGCACCAAGCCCAGTGCTCCATGTAATACATTCCCTCCTTAATACCCACCACCAGGCTCACCTTACCCCCCACCCCCTTCCCTCCAAAACCCTCAGTTTATTTCTGAGTCCACAGTCTCTCGTGCTTTGTCTCCCCACTCCGATTTCCCCCAATTCACTTTTCCTTTTCTTCTCCTAATGTCATCCATGTTATTCTTATGCTCTACGATTAAGTGAAACCATATGATAATTGACCCTTCTCTGCTTGACTTATTTCACTCAGCATAATCTCCTCCAGTCCCATCCATGTTGATACAAAAGTTGGGTATTCATCCTTTCTGATGGAGGCATAATATTCCATTGTATACATGGAGCACATCTTCTTTATCCATTCATTTGTTGAAGGCTATCTTGGCTCTTTCCACAGTTAGGCTGTTGTGGACATTGCTGCTATGAACATTGGGGTACAGATGGTCCTTCTTTTCACTACATCTGTATCTTTGGGGTAAATACCCAGTAGTGCAATTGCAGGGACATAGGGTAGCTCTATTTTTAATTGTTTGAGGAGTCTCCGCACCGTTTTCCAAAGTGGCTGCACCAAATTATATTCTCACCAACAGTGTAAGAGGGTTCCCCTTTCTTCACATTCTCTCCAACACTCATTGTTTCCTGTCTTGTTAATTTTGGCCATTCTAACTGGTGTAAGGTGGTATCTCGATGTGATTTTGATTTGAATCTCCCTGATGGCTAATGATGATGAACATTTTTCATGTGTCTGATAGCCATTTGTATGTCTTCATTGGAGAAGTGTCTGTTCATATCTTCTGTCCATTTTTTGACATGATTATCTGTTTTTTGGGTGTTGAGTTTGAGAAGTTCTTTACAGATCTTGGATATCAGCCCTTTGTCTGTGGTGTCATTTGTGAATATGTTCTCTCATTCTGTGGGTTGCCTCTTTGTTTTGTTGACTGTTTCTTTTGTTGTGCAGAAGCATAAACCCTACTTTCAGTTAACTAATGAAATAAATGAATAACTTGTATGGTAAAATTGAAGTCAGAGTGCTTTTTTTTTTTTTTTTGAAGATTTTATTTATTTGACAGAGGTGGTAGGAGGAGAGATAGGGGGGCATAAACCAGGGAGTGGCAGAGGCAGAGGGAGAGGCAGATTCTCAGCTGAGCAGGATGCCTGATGCTCAATCCCACGACCCCATGACCATGACCTGAGCTGAAGACAGATGCTGAACTGACCGAGCCCCCAGGTGCCCCTAAATCAGATACCCCTAAATCAGAGTGCTTTTTAAACAAATGAATTCTCATGTAACTCTTTTAAGCAAAATGGGTATCAGTGATCATTATCAGCAAAAAGATGTTAGAAATTTTATATTATAAGAAACCTGCAGATTCTTTTAAGAATATTAAGTGACTTAGAATTAGCAGATTCTTTTAATCAATTACATTAAACAGATTGGGGTAAACATTTCCCCAGGGTTGTAACAATCTCCAAAACTTTTTCTACGACTTAATATTCAGTGTTATCAATGCCTTCCCTAATATAATAAAGAAATTAAAGCATAAAATAGGAAAAACAAGCTGAATTTATGGAGACAACTCTGGATCATCACTTCCTAGAAGGTGGGAGGTCAGATTTATTCTTAACTTCTGAGCCCTTTTCAAACATTTACTCTGTGTTCTCAGCCTGGAATGCCCTTCTTATTGGCCTAGTAAACACCTCTTCATTCTCTAAAATTCACATTAAATATCACTTTCTCTGTGGAGGCTTCCTTGGCCCTAAAGGGGAAATTGAACCTTTCCATCTTCTGTGCTACCACTGTACACTCTGTACTTTTTTTTTTTTAAGGTTGATTTATTTATTTTAGAGAGAGGGTGAACAGGGGGAAGGGTAGAGGGAGAGAGAGAGAATCCTCAAGGAGGCTCCTGGCTGAGGATGGAACCAGAGTGGGGCTTACACAGGGGTCGATCTCAAGACCCTGAGATCATGACTTGAGCTGAAATCAAAAGTTGGATGTTTAAAAGACTGAACCACCTAGGTGCCCTACAATGTAAAATTTATTGCCATCAACCAGAACATAGATTTATTTTACTTTCCCTTTTTTGCTTTTTTGCCTGTATCTACCCACCAGAATATGAGTTCCACAAGGGAAGGGTTTATGTCAACTTCATTGATTGCTGTATCCTAGCAACTAGAAGAATACCTGAGATATATGGAGTATTGGATAAATATTGAATGAATGAATGCCTACCCTATGCAAAACATCAACTTTGGGAGCTAGTGAAAGAGAGATGAGTAAAACTAAATTAACACTGTACTTTGGGTTCCTCATTTATAAAATGGGAGTAATAGCTCATGAAGTCCAATATCTCATGGGACTGTTATGGGAATTAAATGACTAAATATTTATGTAATGTTTGAAATAGTGCCTGGTATAGTACTATAGTAAGTGCTATATTAAGTAAACTAAATTATATATACATATATCCCTGCCTTCAAAAAGCTTGCATATAATGCAAGTCACTTAAGGGTCTGACTCAGTCACTCAGTCACTTAAGGGTCTGACTCTTGGTTTTGGCTCAGGTCAGGATCTCAGGGTCATGGGACTGAGCCCTGCATCAGGCTCCACTCCTCATGGAGTCTGGGTCGGATTCTCTCCCTCTTCTTCTTCCTCCCCCTCTGCCCCTATGCCCACTCACATTCTCTTTCTTTCTCTTTCTCCCTCTCAAATAAATAAATAAATAAATAAATAAATAAATAAGTCTTTAGAAAAAAGAGAGAATGGGAAGGAAGATATTGGAGATGGTGAATACAGACAACCTGTAGAAAGAAAGAAATGGGGGTAGTAGCTGGAGGCAGAAGTGGGGTTAAGAGGGGATTTTTCAAAGGTGGGAAAAATAATGTCCATAGATTGATGGAAAATGTCCAATAAAAAAGGAAGAATTGAGAAAGTAATTACTGGAGTATTGTCCTTGAGTAGGTGAGAGTAAGAGGTAGATAGTCTACAAGGGGAGAAAGAGGGCTTTCCAAGGGGCACAGAGTGTTCGTCTACAGCCAGGGTAAAGAGGCCCAGGACATGGCTCTGACGCAGGTGGTGGACATTTGTGGGGGCTCTCTTCTGATTCATTCTACTTCCTTAGTGAAACCAGAAGCAAGGCTATTGACAGAATGAAAATGGGTGGTGAGTGGGTATTTGAGGTTTGCTGAACAGAAACGGAGAAGGTATACAATATCCCCTGGGAGAGTGGGAGAATAAAAGGACCAGGAAAACAGTATGATTGCTGGTAGCATTAGGGCCTACTTGTGGATTATGATCTTAACTTAAAGTGGGATCTCAGCATAGTTTGGATCTTTGCCAGCCATTAGCATGTACAGCAGGTACTATGGGGAACAGTGCCTTTAACGAGGGTCCTTGTGTAATCAAGTAAATATCTTAAAGTGTGGCAGGGGTCAAGGGAGCTGAGGGCACATGCAATGTAATATAAGTGAACCTAAGCTGAGTAAGAAATTCAATGAATACATACATGAATGAATGAACTCTTTCCCCTTTGGAATAAGTTTTTTCTCTTCCATCCATTGATTTAATACACTTGATTCCTAATAGCCCACATTAAGAGCTGTACAATCTAGAAACCAAGCTTGGGGTTAAGCTATTATTCTTGGGTAAGAATAATGGAGCGGGACAAATGTTATGTCATGGGTCATGGTGAAGAGGGGTTTTGCTCTTTAATTTTTCCCTTCGATTGTTTAGAACTCATCTTCTATTCAAATATTAGCTTATTCTGGCAGCAAAACACTGACCTCTGGTAAATGCTGGAGAGTGATTCAGAGAAGTTTGCATGAACATACAACTTTTTTCTTTTTCTTTTTGGCCAGAACTCAGCATCTTTATAAGTGCCTGATAAATATTTGGGTTGATCCTAATTAGGACTGTGTATCAACGGGACTCTTATTCCCTTTGGGTCCCTGTTTGTCTTCAGTTTTGTCTTCAGCAGGCAGAAAGAGAGGCAAATATTAGTATCTGTCTTTAGCCATTCAGGAAAAAATGTTTACAGAGCAGTCTCCTTTAATCTAAGCAGGGTCAGAGAGGACCAAGAAACAAGGTACAAGGCCAGGCAACTTTTCTTAGCGATCCACCACTGACACACCCATCATTTTTCATCTCTCTGAATTTTAAATATGGCACAAAATGAGTGTTCTTTCTCCTTCATTCTACATATATAGCATGGCCTCTCCCTGGCCAAAGAGTTGTTACTCTTTGTGGTCAGGGACCTTGGTGAACACAGAGTGTGTGTGCGCTATATTAAAACTAGTGGCCTAAAAATAGTTGTGTACAAGTAGAAGATATGTATTTGCTGAGTTCAGGCTTGCCAAGCCCTGGAACGCTTAGCCTAGGATTGTGGCAAGTATATCTCATCCTGTTACCTGGAAATCCCAACCAAGGGAGAATCCAAAGGAATTCAATACAAGAGCACTCCTACTCAGACCAGTGGTTCCCTCAGGGACAGGACCACCATTTAAGAGGTGTTCTAGGAAACGTGTGTGTGCATTTTTGGTTATCACAGTGACTGAAGCCATGCTAACTGGTATTTGGTGGCTAGGAGCCAGGCTTAACAGATGTGTGGAACAGTTCCATAGAACAAAGACATTGTCCTGCCTGTCTTTCACATGTCCATCAATGGGCATTGATATGGATGAAAAACCTACTTATAGTTATTTGAACATAGACCCAAACTCTAATTTTATTTCTTCTTTATGTTGCACATAGACCAATATGTTAATTTAAAAAACGTTTTTCGGGCGCCTGGGTGGCTCAGTGGGTTAAGCCGCTGCCTTCGGCTCAGGTCATGATCTCAGGGTCCTGGGATCGAGGCCCACATCGGTCTCTCTGCTCAGTGGGGAGCCTGCTTCCTCCTCTCTCTCTGCCTGCCTCTCTGCCTGCTTGTGATCTCTCTCTGTCAAATAAATAAATAAAAATCTTAAAAAAAAAAAAATAAAAATAAAAAACGTTTTTCTGTGTGTTGTAAGTTATATATGAATTTCATTTCAGGACATTGAAGGAGACCTACCTTCTTTCCTTCCTTCCTTTTTTTAGATTTTATTTATTTATTTGATAGAGAACAAGTGGGGGAAGAGCAGGCAGAGGGAGAGGGGGGAGCTCCTCACTGAGCTGAGCAGGGAACCCTACTTGGAGCTTGATCCCAGGACTCTGGAATCATAACCTGAGCAGAAGGCAGACCGACTGAACTACCCAGGTGCCCCTGAAGAAAATGTTTCATTATAAAAAGGGGTAGGGGTCTTTAATGACTGAGACTGTTGTTCTAGATATTTGGTTGTGCCTTATCCTTTCCAGGCAAATTGAGAAATTATCTATAATCTCATCTACCCTTAGGCATAAGAGGTAGAGAGGCGTCCATCTCAAGAGTTCACATTTAAATCGTAAAGTATGAAGAGTTTCAGCTGGGGGCTGTCTGTGCTTCCATCTGCCTCATCCCATATTAGGAAGAAATTAAAGATAGGAACAGCCAAAGCTTCTGGTGGAAAAGGAAATCACAGTAAAGGTGGGTATGTGAGGATGAGAGACTCTGAGGTTAGGCATCAGATTAGGTGGATATCCTCACCAGGGGGGCAGATCATGCCTTCTCTGTCTTCTCACCTTCCACCCCCAAACTCTCTCCACCCCAGACAAACACACACAACCCACTCCTGTTCCTGGAAATATAAAGTACATATCCCAATTACTCCGTACACACTGCAGACAGACTTCCTTTGTTCTCAGGATGTGAGCTGGACAGTAGAAGGTTTACACTAAAACATGTCATCCACCAAGTTCCAGACATTCCACGTGAATGAAGGTGCCAAGTGAAAGGTTTGGAAAGATCTTCAAAAGAAGATCCAGAGAGGCAAAGTGTTCATTAATCAGGACCCTACAATTATAAGGATCTGAGGCCTTTTCCCATCATTAGGTTGCAGCAGCTGCAAATAATCCCAGCAGGAAGGGGCAGTACATGTCACCACAATGTTATATGCTTAAAGCTGCGGTGGTAAATGGCAATGCGATTTTTTTTTTTTTAAAAGAGAGAAACAGACTAAAAGGAATGTCTCAGGGACAAACCAAAGGGAAGGCTTGATAGTCAAAACTTACAAAATTATGGGATACTTTCTGCTATTGAGCATAATGTGAAATCTCAGCAAGTAAAAGGACTGACTGAGAAATAAATGCTGTTTGTCTCCAGACTCCACAACGTATATCTCTCATGAATCCACGCAAGACCCCCTACAGTGGAGTTGTGGCTGAGACCAAATATTTGCTGAATGAGGCTGAGGTACAGAGATGAAGAACACAATGAAGGGAAGTGATATGGTTAAGAGGAGGGCCAGCCTCATGGGTATGTAACCTGTTCTTACAAGCACCCCACTTTAGGTTTAATGCTCTGTTGTCACCGTCTTGAGATTATTAATAATTTTTTTAATAAAGATTTTATTTATTTATTTGATAGGCAGAGATCACAAGTAGGCAGAGAGGCAGGCAGAGAGAGGAAGGGAAGCAGGCTCCCCGCTGAGCAGAGAGCCCGATGCAGGCCTCAATCCCAGGACCCTGGGATCATGACCTGAGCTGAAGTCAGAGGCTTAACCCACTGAGCCACCCAGATGCCCCGAGATTATTAATAATTTTTGAACAAGGGGCCCACATTTTCATTTTACCTTGGCCCTTCAAATTCTGTAGCTACTCCTGGTGAAGAGAGAGGACATCTGAGTCTGAGAGACCTGGGTTAAAATCCAAGCCCTGCTACTCGCTAGTTTTATGATCCTGGGCAACTTTTTCAACCTCTCTTAATTTGTAAAATAGGAACCATAATGGTACCTATTTCCTAGATAGGTATAGGACTAACAGAAGACTAAAGAAAGGCTAAAAGAAGCAATAGGTTGTGAAGACAAAAAAAAAACAAGATAGCAGTTTTCAGCAGATAGTGTTATCGGTGACAAAGATCTGGATGACATTGCAAAGGCATCAAGGCACCAAGCAGGGCTGGTAGAATTGTTTTCTAAATTCATTTTTACTAACACATTTCTGCTCTGGGTGTGTGTATTGATGTCACCATCCCTGTGGCAGGACAGGCCAAGATAATTTTCTTAATTGCAGGCTTCACTGACACATTTTGTGCCGGAACCGATGGAGAGTAGGTGTTATTTCAGATCTGTGAATCATCACACACACTCAGGCATCACATATTTCGTATAGATTTAAAGATTTGAACTCTAACCAAGATAATGGAGACATTATTTTAGAATGTAGAAATATGCCCATATAAAGGCAACTTGCTATTGAAAATACTGCCTTTGCTGCGTGGGCCTGCCAAGTCATTTTATTTGCCATACAGCTATTTAATGCAATGTTCTCAACCAAAGAAGGTACAAATAAAAAAAAAAAATCATCGGACCTTTTTTGCTAGAAATACATATTAATTATCACCTTGTCATGATTCAGTTGATTGTATTGAATTAGAATAGGTTTTGGGCTAAGTGAGGAGTGAAAAGTGGAAGTAAGACTGACTGGAAGGATTTTCTTGCATTTGACTAAATACCCCCTATTAATTCCTTGGTTATTACTGTAATTAAAAGTGTTTTTTGGGGAGTACATGTCCTTTTAAGATTATTTCTGAAGTTGAGAAGAAATTTTTTAAGTGTGAAATGAATTTTCTAAAAAAGGTTTTAATGTATTGAATATGTCATGACTATTCCACTTAGTGGAATTACATTGGCTACCATACTGTGATAAGGAATGTACCTCCAAAGAGGTCATAGTTCTGGAAGAAAACTCTTCAGCTGCTAGGAAGACAAAATTGCTCATGTGATATGGGAGGTGAATTCTTTCTCCCAACCAAGGCTAGTTCCATGGTTGCATGTGAAGGGACATTGTCCCCACCTCCTTCAATACATTTTAACCCGGGCTTTATTCCATCACTAAATATAATCTGACACATGCGGCATTATGGATTTAGGGGTGGCTCTCCCTAATGAAAAAAAAGCCTTTTTTAAAAAATTGTAGTAGAGCTTGTAAAACATAAAATTTACCATCACACCATTTTTTAAAAAAGATTTAATTTATTTATTTGACAGACAGAGATCACAAGCAGGCAGAGAGGCAGAGAGAGGAGGAAGAAGGCTCCCTGCTGAGCAGAAAGCCCGATGTGGGGCTCGATCCCAGGACCCTGAAATCATGACCCGAGCCGAAGGCAGAGGCCTCAACCCACTGAGCCACCCAGACGCCCCTATCACAACTATTTTTTTTTTTAAAAAAGATTTGTTTGCTTCTTTATTACCCAACATGAAGCTCAAACTCAAACCCTGAGATCAATAGTCACATGCTCTACTGAGTAAGCCAACCAAGCGCTCCCCAGTTATAAACATTTTTTTTTTTTAAAAAGATTTATTTATTTGTTGCTGGGGGCAGGCAGAAGGAGAGATTCTTAAGTAGATGGCTCGCTGAGCGCAGAGCCTGAGGTGGGGCTCCATCCCATGACCCCGAGATCAGGACCTGGAACTGAAACCAAGAGTCAGACACTTAATCAACTAAGCCACCCATCACAACCATTTTTAAGTGTACAATTTCAGTGGCATTAAGTACATTCACATATATTGCATTTTCTTAGAGGACTTCAGTGCCTAAATATGGAGAATTGTTGCCATATCTTTATAATTGGTTTAGACATTTACAAATGGAAGTGACAGACTTTGAAATTGCCATGGAGTGCACCTTCGCAGCTCATGAGAGAGCACCCCCATACCAGGCAAGGGTGGGTGCAACTCAGGGCTCAACAAGAAGCAGGAGTGGACCAGGACAGAGGTTTCCTGAGATTGTAGATGTATCCATCTCTGTTCAGGGATAGGTTAGAAATAGTAAACTTCGTGCTGTCCCTGGTCCTTTGTAAATCTTCCTAGCAAACTATAAGATTGCCTCACCTCCTCAGATATTTGCCTTTATGAATTATTTCTGTGTTCCATGCAGTTGTATCCTTTCCCTCTGTTGGCTTCCTATCCACATATAAACTCCCTAGGTGTCTTTCATTTTAATAAAACAGAAAAACCAAACCAACCAACAAACAAACCCTCTCATGTCAAAATCCTTTTTTGTTAGCCCCACATTCTTTTAATTTTTTTTTAATGTGCTTTTCCCCTCCTTCCAAACTATATAAGCCAATATGGACATGGTTTAAAGTGTCAAATTATCTTCCAAGGCATTTGACAACAAACAAGTCCCAGCCCTTCTGCTGCTTCTTACTCCCTAGAAACAGCCACTCTCCACTCTTATAATGATACATGCATTTTAAAAATTCATCTCCACATCTCAGAATCACACTCTTGTTCAAATTTTTCCAGCTTTGGCATTTAGGAGCTCTTTCAAATTGGCTCATGTGTCCCTTTTGTTGTCTGAGCACTTCCTTACTTTCTGGCGCTATACTTACTTTTCTCCAAGTTCATCTTGTATTTTCCCTGCCTGAGCCCTAGAGTCAACCATCTCTCCAAGGAGCTCTGGTTCTTTCTACTGGAATATATATATATATATATATATATATATATATATACCCACCTATCTATTATATATTAAGTTAAACATGAGCTCATACTGTTTCCTCAACTCTGAATTGGTATCACAGGATTTATTCTAGCCTCTCTCCTTGTTTATTTGTAACTTTTTCCTTTAACTATGAGGAACCTGGCTCCTGTTATCTATTTTCAAAAAGTATTTTTCCAGTCCTAGAATAGACATGCAGTACTTTCATAATTCTTAACCTGTATCCCTGTAAGAAACCAATTTCCAGACTAAAGTACAGTGTTTATATACAATTCTTTTTAATCTTTAGCTTTATAGTTTCCAACCAAGAAACCATTTTCCAAAGTTATGTTAGATCGGCTCCTTCCCCTTTCAGAAAGGTTATGTCATGCATTTATAATACAGTTAGATTCATTTCTCACAGTCTGCATTCCATTCTAGGATCCTCTAATATCCTGGTTGATTTTTAAAAGTTTCGCATACATTAAAGTTCATTCTTTGTAATATACAGTTCTGCGTGTTTTGAAAAATGCAGATTATGTATATATACCACCCCAGTGCTATATAGAACAATCCCATCACTGTAAAAATTGCCTAATCTCTTTTTTTAATTGTGTTATGTTAGTCACCATAAAATACATCATTAGTTTTTTTTTTAAAGATTTTATTTATTTATTTGACAGAGAGAAATCACAAGTAGATGGAGAGGCAGGCAGAGAGAGAGAGGGAACAGGCTCCCTGCTGAGCAGAGAGCCTGATGCGGGACTCGATCCCAAGACCCTGAGATCATGACCTGAGTGGAAGGCAGCAGCTTAACCCACTGAGCCACCCAGGCACCCCTACATCATTAGTTTTTGATGCAGTATTCTAAGATTCATTGTTTATGTACCACACCTAGTGCTCCATGCAATATGTGCCCTTCTTAATACCCACCACCAGGCTCGCCCACCCCCACCCCCCTCCCCTCTAAAACCCTCAGTTTGTTTCTCAGAGTCCATAGTCTCTCATGGTTCATCTCCCCTCCGATTTCCCTCAATTCACTTTTCCTTTCCTTCTCCTAATGTCCTCCATGTTATTTCTTATTCTCCACAAGTAAGTGAAACCATATGATAATTGGCTTTCTCTGCTTGACTTATTTCATTCAGCATAATCTCCTCCAGCCCCATCCATGTTGATGCAAAAGTTAGATATTCATCCTTTCTTTCTGATGGCTGAGTAATATTACATTGTATATATGGATCACATCTTCTTTATCTATTCATCTATTGAGGGCACCTCGGCTCTTTCCACAGTTTGGCTATTGTGGACATTGCTGGCGTGAACATTAGGGTACATATGGCTCTTCTTTTCACTACATCTGTATCTTTGGGGTAAATACCCAGTGGTGCAGGTCATAGGGTAGCTCTATTTTTAATTTTTTGAGGAATCTCCACAGTTTTCTATTACTGTTCAGGGATAGGTTAGAAATAGTGAACTTAGTGGTATCCCTGTTTTTTTGTAAATCTTCCCAGCAAACTGTAAGATTGCCTCACCTCCTCAGATATTTGTTTTCCAAAGTGGCTGCACAAACTTGCATTCCTACCAACAGTGTAAGAGCGTTCCCTTTTCTCCACATCTTTTCCAACATTTGTTGTTTACTGTCTTGTTAATCTTTGCCATTCTAACTGGTGTAAGGTGGTATTTCAATATGGTTTTGATTTGAATCTCCCTGATGGCTAATGATGTTGAACATTTTTTCATGTGTCTGATAGCCATTTGTATGCCTTCATTGGAGAAGTGTCTGCTCACGTTTTCTGTCCATTTTTTGACGTGATTATCTGTTTTGGGGGTGTTGAGTTTAAGAAGTTCTTCATAGATAGATTTTGGATATCAGCCCTTTGTCTGTGGTGTCATTTGTGAATATGTTCTCTCATTCTGTGGTTTGCCTCTTTGTTTTGTTGACTGTTTCCTTTGCTGTGCAGAAGCTTTTTATCTTTTCGCTTTTGTTTCCTTTGCCTTTGGAGACATGCCTTGAAAGTGGCCTCTTGCTGTGGCTGATGTTGAAGAGGTTACTGCCTATGTTCTCCTCTAGGATTTTGATGGATTCCTATCTCACTTTGAGGTCTTTCATCCATTTTAAGTTTATCTTTGTGTATCGTGTAAGAAAATGGTGGAGCTTAAATCTTCTATGCATAGCTGTCCAATTTTCCCAACACCATTTATCGAAGAGTGTCTTTTTTCCACTGGATATTTTCCCCTGCTTTATCAACGATTATTTGATCATAGAGTTGAGGGTCCATATCTGGACCTACTCTGTTCATTGGTCTATCTGTCTGTTTTTGTGCCAGTACCATGCTGTCTTGGTGATCACAGCTTTGTAATAAAACTTGAAATCAGACAACGTGATGCCCCAGCTTTGTTTTTCTTTTTCAACATTTCCTTAGCGATTCAGGATCTTTTCTGGTTCCATATGAATTTTAGGATTGTTTCTTCTAGCACTTTGAAAAATGCTGCTGCTATTTTGATCACTATGTCATTGAAAGTATAGATTGTTCTGGGCGCATAGACCGTTTAACAATGTTTATTCTTCTGATCCATGAGCATGGAATGTTTTCCCATATTTTTGTATCTTCTTCAATTTCTTTCATGAGTGTCCTGTAGTTCCTCGAGTATATATCCTATTCTCTAATTCAACTTTCGATTGTGCCCTCAAATCCCTTTAAAGAGTTGTTCAATACTCTGTCCTCCACCAGGGGGCTCCACTGGTTCACAATTATGAGGCAGTAGCGCTATTTCTGAATATCCTATTGAAAATGGCTGGAAGGATGGGTTAGATGAGAGTTACTGGGAAGCTGATGGAAGTAGGTGCCACATGGGGACAAGATAAAGTCTAGGGGGCAGTAGAGAGAGCAATTAACTGTGGAGTTCTGACTGTATGCAAGTCTTCAGGTCTTCAGCCAGAGAATGTGCAGGTTACCAATTTATTTCTTTTCGGTTCCCTTCATGGACTCATCTGTTAAAATGGGTCTGGGCCCTTTAAATATTTTTAATTTGTTAGCTGGCTCAATATTCTATCGGTAGAGGGCGATAGAGAGAGAGAGAGAGAGAGAGAGAGACCAACAGACACTGAAGGAGAACTGGGTTTACCCTCAGCTCCTGACTTAAAGAGCAGTGGTGTGGCTGGGAGCTCCAGACAGCCTTTACCCCAGCCCAGTTGTTGCTCTGCATAGGCATGCGGGGGGCCCTATCAGGCTGGCTGTCTAGCGAGCTGGATGTTCAGCCTTTGTCCTATTTGGTAGCGCAGAATGCTCTGGTCCAAGCCCTATGCAGAGGTGTGCTAGGTTCTTGCAGAGGGAAGCTTCTGCAGGTTGCAGCCAGCCCCCAGAGTGTCCACAGCCTCAGTCCAACTCCTCTGTGCACACCTCCCTCACCCACCATTAGCTTTACCTTCTCTGTGTCCCATGACTGTCCTGACATGGACACTGTGAGTTCCAGGCCTCATACCTGTAGTGACCCTCTGCTTTCTGCATCTCTCTGTCCCTTTTTCTCTCTGGACACCCAGCCTGCCCACTAGCTCTAGCTGCCCTGTGCCCAGAGGGTTGTTTCTGCTTTCCTGGCAACTCTGTGTCATCTCTGGCCCAGGCAGATTCTCTGCCACTAGGTGGGCTGTGATCACACCTTCAATGAACTTTGAAGTTTGAATCTCCCAGTTTTTCTTTTTTTTGGCTCTTTCCCTTAGTTCTTCATTACCCCTTATTAGAGCTCTTCTTTCTTCTTTATAGTTACTCTCTTTTCATTGCTCAATAATTCTTTATATTATACTTCATCTATTAAAATTATTCTGTGGTTCCGGTTCTTGGTTTGACTGGGACTAATTAAAACCTGTGCTCCCTAGGAGAGGGCACGGTGTTCTGGGTCTTTTGTTGAATCTCATTTCAAGAAAGAGAAGAAAGCAATTTCCTGTCTGGAAACCCAATGATAATACTGGTCCAGGTTCTCTGGGTGGAGAATCCTGTTGGTAGAGAAGTCCTCACTGTACTCAGCCCTAGGCCCTAGGTCCTGGCTTGTAGCTCAAGGTAGAGTTCTGAGAAAGGGAGTTTCCTGTTTGATGACAGGACAGCTGCTGAGTACATGTCATGACCTGAGCTGGTAAATGTTCAAAATGTTTGTCAGACTTCTGCCTATGGTGCAGTAAGAGGAGTTATTGTGGAAACAGTATTACTTATACTGAGATGTAAAATATGACTTCTTTTCATTGAGCTTGACACTTAAAAATGGCATAGTAATCATATAGTTTCTAAGTTAGACATGTTTTAATATGAAAAAAGGGGGAATTCTTCCTTTGCTTCTTTTTGATTCCTGCCAATAATGCATTTAAAAAGGTTTTTTGTTGTTTTTAATTTTAAGTAGGCTCCATATGAGGCTAAAACTCATGACCCTAAGATTAAGAGTCACATACTCTCCTGACCAAGTCAGCCAGGAACCCTATCTAACGTTTTCCTTTAAAGAAAAAGGAAGTTTGACGCTCTTATAAGATTCTGCTGACAGACTGATCTTACATCAGATTTCCTGAATGTCTGTTTCTCTTATTCTGCATAGTTTCTGGTTTTTACCTGGTTGTGGTTTGAACAGTCTTATTAACATAGTAGTATTTTTTGTTAGCCATGCTCTAATTAAACAGTGAAGCGGAGATCCTCCAATGTTCCTTTTTTTTTTTCTCCCAAATTTTTATTTAAAAATTAGTTAGTTAATGTACAGTGCAATATCGGTTTCAGGAGTAGAATTCAGTGGTTCATCACTTACATTCAACACCCAGTGCTCATCACAAGTGCCCTCCTTAATACCCATCACCCATCTAGACCACCCCCTACCCGCTTCCCTCTATCAACCCTCAGTTTGTTCTCCCCTTAAGAGTCTCTTAGAGTTTGTTTCTTTCTCCTTTTCCCCCCTCCTTTATGTTCATCTATTTTGCCTCTTAAATTCCACATATGGGTAAATCATATGGTATTTGTCTTTCTCTGACTTATTTCCCTTGACATAACATACTCTGGCTCCATCCATGTTATTGCAAATGGCAAGAATTCATTCCTTTTGATGGCTGAGTAATATTCCCTCATATATATGTAGCACATCTTCTTGATCCATTCATCAGTCGATGGACATTTGCTCCTTCCATATTTTGGTTATTGTTGATAATGCTGCTATAAACATCATGGGGCATGCACCTTTTTGAATCAGTATTTTTCTATCCTTTGAGTAAATTTCTAGTAGTAAAATTGCTGGATTTTACATTAGTTTTATTTCTAACTGTTTCATGAACCTCCATACTGTTTTCTTTTTTTAAATTATTTATTATTTATTTATTTATTTGCCAGAGAGAGAGAGAGAGAGAGCAAGCACAGGCAGGCTGAGTGGCAGCAGAGGCAGAGGGAGAAGCAGGCTCCCTGCTGAGCAGGGACTCGATCCCAGGACACTGGGATCATGACCTAAGCTGAAGGCAGCCCCTTAACCAACTGAGCCACCCAGGCGTCCCTCCATACTGTTTTCCAAACTGGTACAAACCAGTTTGCACTCCCACCAATAGCACAAAAGTATTCCCTTTTCTCTGCATCCTTGCCAATACCTGTCATTTCTTGTGTTGTTGATTTTAGCCATTCTGACAGGTGTGAGGTGGTATCTCATTGCACTTTTCATTTGTATTTCCCTGATGATGAGTGATGTTGAGCATCTTTTTATGTGTCTGTCAGTCCAGTCATCTGGATGTCTTTTTTGAAAAAAAAAATGTCTGTTCATGCTTTTTGTCCATTTCTTGACTGGATTTTTTGTTTGTTTGTTTTTGTTGTTTTTGGATGTTGAGTTTGATAAGTTCTTTATAGATTTTTGGATACTAACCCTTTAACAGATGCTATTTGGAAATATCTTCTCCACTCTATGGGCTGCCTTTTAGTTTTGTTGATTATTTCCTCTGCTGTGAAGAAACATTTTGTCTTGATGAAGTCCCAATAGTTCATTTTTGCTTTTGTTTCCTTTGCCTCCAGTCTCGTGTTTAGAAAGACATTGCTATGGCCAAAGTCAAAGATGTTGCCTGTGTTCTCCTCTAGGATTTTGATAGTTTCTTGTCTCATATTTAGGTCTTTTATCCATTTTGAATTTAGTTTTACTTATGGTGTAAGAAAGTGGTCCAGTTTCATTCTTCTGCATGTGGCTGTCCAGTTTTCCCAAGACCATTTGTTAAAGAGACTGTCTCCCCACCCCAACTGGATATTCTTTCCTGCTTTGTCAAACCTTCAATGTTCCTTAAAGATCGCCTTGGTTGACTCAACCACATCTAAATTTAGATCCTTCTAAAAATGGTGTGGAAAACACATTTTGGAGGAGAAAGAGAGAAAGCAGGCTAACAGGAGCTGTTCAATATTAGTAAGAAGATATTTTGGAGAAATAGGTGTCAAGATTTGTTGACAGATTGGCTATAGAAGGTAGAGAGTTCTGGAATGACTTCTAGATTATCAAAACTTGAGAGGGAATAGAAGTGGTATTTATTGAAAAGAGGAAAACTGGCAGAGGACAGGTTTGAATGGGGGTATCCTAGCAATGTTAGGTTTGAGAGGAGATTAGCTTGTCCAGAAAAGATGTTAGGTAGGTGGCTGGATGGGAGTTCGAGGCTCAGCAAAGAGGCCAGGGCTAGAGAGAGAATTTTTTTTTTTAAAGATTTTATTTATTTTATTTGACAGAGAGAGAGATCACAAGTAGGCAGAGAGTCAGGCAGAGAGAGAAGGGGAAGCAGGCTCCCTGCTGAGCAGAGAGCCCGATGCGGGGCTTAATCTCAGGACACTGAAATCATGACCTGAGCCGAAGGCAGCAGCTTAATCCACTGAGCCACCCAGGCGCCCTAGAGAGAGAAATTTGTTATTATATTAGTTCCTTTATTTCAACCTTAAACTTCTATTCCTTGTTTCATCTCCTTTGGGTAGTATTTCTTCAGTACTCATGTTAAATAAAGATATTAGCACCCTTCTTTCTACTTCCCATCTTCTGCCAACTCTTGATACACTTTTCTTGTTAAGGCTCATAACATAATTCTGTAAACATATTTAAAATTTCCATACTATACCTGTATAATGCTAAAAGCTGAAAACTATAGAAAAGCATTTATAATATAATTATATGAATTTTGTTCACTTAAGGGCCAAATATTGTGCTGGGACTACATTTCTTTCTCAGTGGGTCCAAAGCCTGGTGCCACCTGAAGAACAATGATTCTAGTATTTGTGTTAAATTAATCCTTTTTTCTAAGTCAAAAAATTGTTCCCTGGAAATTTTGAAGACATAACTCCATTGTCCTTTTATATGAGCGCTGCTTGATTCCATATGGATTCTTCTTTTTTTTTGTTTTGAAAGATTTTATTTATTTATTTGACAGAGAGAAATCACAAGTAGATGGAGAGGCAGGCAGAGAGAGAGAGAGAGAGAGGGAAGCAGGCTCCCTGCTGAGCAGAGAGCCCGATGTGGGACTCGATCCCAGGACCCCGAGACCATGACCTGAGCCGAAGGCAGCGGCTTAACCCACTGAGCCACCCAGGCACCCCTGGATTCTTATTTCTTAGTGACTAATTTTTCTTTCTCTTCATGGAAACTTACAGAATCTTCTTTTTATGATTGTTGCTTTGCAATTTCATAATGATATATAGGCTGTATCTTTTGTCCCTTCACACTTGGAAGCACTCAGTAGACTCCTTTAATGCCTCTCTCTTATATTGGGAAACTTTCATATTATTCTAAAGGCTGTATTGAGTACTGGTTTTTATTGGAGGTAGACTGAGTTCAAATACCAGTTGTTTGCTCTGTAGCTTTGGGGAAGTTATTCAAACTCTGTGCTTGCTTTCTTATCTGAAACATGAAAGTATTAATAATATTACCATACTAATATATTCCTTATGGTTGGACTGAGAATTGAATGAGTAATATTTAGGAAGTTCCATAAAGTGCCTGGCAAATAGTATGTGCTCAATGAATGTTATGTGTTGATAATTATCTCTGCTTTTAGTTTTATTCCTTGCTTTTCTGGAGTTCCAGAAAAGTTGGACCTCCCAGACTGATTCTCCACTTTGCCTTTATCTCTCATAGTTTCTAGTTTTTTGTTGTTGCTGCTGCTGTTGTTTTATGTTCTGTGATATTACCTTGACTTTACCCTCCAAACATTAAAAAAATGATAACTTGGCATAATTGTAATCTTTGGCTGTACATTCGTAAACTAAGAATAGGATAAGAGATCAGCTGGAATTATCAGAAAATGTAACTGGTGTGGTTAGTTGACTACCTGGCTGAGGCACTGGGCTCCACTAGTCTTAATGTTGGCATCGAATAGAATGTTCATGACTGGAGTGGTTCTTTAAAAGACAGACTTTCCGGTCTCCCTTGAATTCTCTCCTTGGATTCATTCTTGCCTTCTGCTTTGCCTGCTGACTGAGCCTCCAGCTACCTTGGGGTTTTGTCAGACAGATTGACTCTTTGCTGTCTTTCCCTCTGTCTTCTCTAGGCTATTGCTTCTTTGCTTTCTGTAATCCATCAACAAGTTTTCATTCCTTCCCACACTGCAGAAAGTTCTTCTTTCCATTCTCCTCATCTTTGTGGGTTGATTGCTTTACTGTTACTTAATAGAGTATGGGTGGTGGTGGATTTAGATGTCTGTGTTCAGTCTACCATCTTGAATCAGACTTCATTACCTTTCTAAAGGAGAGACCATGTTACAGATCATCTAACAGTCCTCTCCATTAACCACCAGGCTTAAAGTGGAAATCATGCTGAATATGACCATTTTCTAATGTTCTGATCTTCAACCTACTTGCCCTTTGTATCTTTTTTTAAAAGATTTTATTTATTTATTTATTTGGCAGAGAGATCACAAATAGACAGAGAGGCAGGCAGAGAGAGAGGGGGAAGAAGACTCTTAGCAGAGCAGAGAGCCCAATGCGGGCTCAATCCCAGGACCCTGAGATCATGACTTGAGCCGAAGGCAGATGCTTAACAACTGAGCCACTCAGGCACCCCTCCCCTTATTTTTCTATATTTGTCCTCATACTACTCAAGTGAGGTAGGAATTACTTTGGTGATAAGAAAACCAAGCTAAATAAATTCGGAAGTTTTGTCTAAGAAATTGTTAGTGTTCACACTTAGACTAGAATACAGCTGTATTCTAATTCTCTGGCTAGTATTCTTTTCTTAAATATTTAGTAACTTTAGCTTTGCCCCAGTATAGAAAAGAGCTGACTATGCAATAGCTAGTTTTTCTTGAATGAGATAATTTCTCTTTTTTTTCCCCTAAATCATCTGTCAGTAATAGTAAAAAATTAACTGTTATTTATCATAATAATAATGATAATAAAGCAATAACACTTGCATAGCATTCTATTATTTATAAAGAATTTTGATCTATATTATGCAATTTAAACACCTCAAAAAATATTTACTAGGTGGGTAGAAAATGTATTTTTCTATTTTATAAAGGAAAAAAAGTAGAGGCTCAGAGGTGTTAATACTTCCTCAAGGAGATACAGTTAGTGTTCTGGTAGAAGCTGAATTTTAACTCGGATCTATCTGACTTCTATTCTCCTAGCCATTCTTTCCTGCGTATATTACATAATAGCCAAAGACATGTTAATCCCATTGTTGTTCAACAAATCATATGCACCCAGTGGTCTAGTCTGGTGGCGAAAACAAGGCATCTAATTGTTCCAGGTATGAGTCTAATTCTGAAGTCAAGTAGAAAAAGAGTGGACACAAACTAACATTAAATACAGTTCTACAACATGTCTTGTGATGAACACCCAGACTTATTATGTAGGTATAGTGCCCTCAGAGATAGTACCCCCATGTGTATAATGTAGATATTATTTCTTCTCTCATCTTATATACATAGCAATAGAAGCTCAAAGAAGTTAAGTAAATAATCTAAATTCAGATCCCTCTGATTCCAAAATGTGTGCTCTTTTTGGATTAATGTAACTGACTTCAAGAGAGATATCCATCTGGGAAGTTTCTTCAGAGAACAGGAAAAAAGAGCTGGCTGTCTTCCACCAGCTTGACTGCAGAATGAAGCCCTTCTTTGAAAAGGATTAGTATATTATTAGAGAGTGGAACCAGGGAAGCCACTAGTGTGTGTTGACCTGATCAGAGAGGTCATCACCATTCTTGGCCTTATGACATGAGCAATGCTTCTGACTTCTTTGTCCATGGTCAAGGATACAACCCAATGGGGAAAAAAATATATATTCTTTCCAAAGTTTGTCAACACCAATAGATAAATTTAGGTTAGATTGAATCCATTAGCAAGGGCACATGGTCATTGAGTATAGCAGAAGCATAATTGGCTATACTTCGTATATTTCTATTTCTTTTTTAAAAATTACTGAAAGTAGGGGCACCTGGGTGGCTCAGTGGGTTAAAACCTCTGCCTTCAACTCAGGTCATGAGCTCAGGACCCTGGGATTGAGCCCCACATCAGTGTCTCTGCTCAGCAGGGAGCCTGCTTCCTGCCTCTCTGCCTACTTGTGATGTGATCTCTGTCTGTCAAATAAATAAATAAAACCTAAAAAAGAAGAAGAAGAAGAAATTACTAAAAGTATGAAGTTAGGGGCACCTGGGTGGCTCAGTTGGTTACAGGTCTGCTTAAGGGTCAGGTCATGATCCCAGAGTTCTGGGATTGAACCCTGCATCAGGCTCCCTGCTCACGGAGGAGTCTGCTTCTTCCTCTGCCCCTCACACCACTTGTGCGCTCTCTCTCTCGCTGGCTCACTCTCAATAAATAAAATCTTTGAAAAAAAAAAAGAAAGTACGAAGTTGAATTCTAGGTGGTTAAGTGAGCATAAAATGGGACCTTGTATTCTTTAACTGAATGGTATCTTTCCCTGTGTTTATAATGATGCATATTTCAGGTGCACATTCTGGATTTTCTGGGACAGTTTCTGATTTCAGGTTATTTATTATTTCCCCCCCAAAGCATTTCTACTTATCTGGGTCTAGATATTTTATTCAGAAAGTTGTAAATATATTGCGTGTTGTTTCTGAAGGCATTTTAGTTGCCATCTCTCACCTTACTTTCAGTTTTCTGCTATATCATCTGTTGGTTCCTGCATTAAGAATACAAAGGAACAGGGGCACCTGAGTGGCTCAGATGGTTAAGGGTTGACTCGATTCCAGCTCAGGTCACAATCTCAGGGTCCAGGGATTGCCCCCCTGCCAAGTCAGTCCCCACGCTTAGCAGGGAGTCTTTTTGAAGATTCTTTCTCTCCCTCTGCCTCTGCCATTCTCCCTGCTTTCTCTCTCTCAATAAACAAACAAACAAACAAACAAACAAACAAACAAGGGAGCAGTGTAATTTACCAAAACCTTCCTTAAAATTAAATTAAAATTAATTAAAATTAAATGGAAAATACAGCTATTATCCAAATAAATCAAGCAAAATAGCTTTCTAGTGAGTCCTCCCCCCTCTCCTAAGTATATGGGTAGCCCGGGGACAATGTATGACTTTTGACTTGAACCATAAAGTACACCGTCTAGTTTTATTAATTTCATCAGATAACTATGCAACCTGCCCCTGGGAGTTTTCTGATGATGAAATTTTTCTTACTGTTTTGACATTTTGTTTTGAAGATATGCATCTCTCTTTCTTTTTTTTTCCTAGCTAGAAATCTGTATAAGTACCAGAGTTCATTCTTAACTATCATAATTGTGAGTGAAGAATCGTGGACAGAGAGGGACACCTGGGTGGCACAGTTGGTTGGTCTGACTCTTGACTTCAGCTCAAATCTGATCTCTGGTCATGGGATCCAGCCCTGTGATAGGATTTGTGATCACTTCAGAGTCCCAGAGTCCACTTGAGTTTCTTTCTCCTCTGCCCCTCCCCACCCTCTAAAATAAATAAATAGGTCATTAGAAAAAATCATGGGTGGAGAACATTTTGTTTGCTCCTCGAATGCTTTCTTAAAATCAGTAATTAACTAAAGTAAGTCTTAAACATAAATACTGAATTTTAATGAATATATTCTCTTTACAGTTCTTCAAAGGCTTTAGTTTGCCAAGTTATCCTCAGTATGGCAGAACCTATCACAAACAGTTTGAGGAGAAAATGCCCATGTATAGAAATGAATATATTTTTTTAAGATTTTATTTATTTATTTGAGAGCACATGAGCCAGGGGAGGGATAGAGAGACAAGTTGACTTCCTGCTGAGTGGAGAGCACAACTCCAGGCTCAATCCCAGGACCCTGAGATCATGATCTGAGCTGAAGCCAGATGCCCAAATGACTGACTGGGCATCCTCAGAAATGAATATTTTTTTTTTTTTAAAGAAGTAAACTTTGAGCCTGTGTTTGATTAATTCAATTCTGAGCTAGTTGTTTACTATCACATAGTCACTGACAGACTTTGTTCTATCAGGAAGGTACATTTTATTGTGCTAAAAGTATTTATTCTAGATTGCTAATAGGTTCTGAATTCATAAACTTCTTTATATGTATGGTTGTTGGCAAAAATATCTACAATACTCTTGTTTATAAAATATTTTGGTAATTTATAAAGTGAAATGTAGGAATTATTCACATAAATTAGGAATTAAATCAGAGAAAGCCCTGAATGATGCAATGGAGTCAAGGTCTTAGAGGGAATTGAGAGAGAACCAGGCCAAGGCACAGCAGAGTGAGGGAGGCTTATCACTCAGTTACCAAATGGCAAACAAAGGAGTAGTCATAAATATAGAGAATAAATAAACATTCAGTAAACAAATATTTTAAAATACTTCATGCTTTAGGATAATCTCTAATCACACAAGGGAAATAGGAGAGAATATTTTTCCCATTGTGAAAAATTCTTTGGAAATTCAAATACTGGTCTTTGAGGGAGACAGGGCATATGGAGCCCAGAGCTTTTTCTAAACTCAGCAAATGTTGAATTTCTGAAGAGAATTTGAACTAAAGAGTGTTGGCATTGATGCACAAGCTAAAACATGAATAATCTGTGGATTTTTTCTCATTGGTTCTTTTTCTTTAGAGGGAGTACAGTATAATTTTTTTTTTTTTTTAAGATTTTATTTTAGGAGTGCCTGGGTGGCTCAGTCAGTTAATTGTCCAACTCTTGATTTTGGCTCAGGTTGTGGTGTTGGGGTCTTGAGATCAGCCCTGTGTTGGACTCTGTGCTGGGCTTAGAGCCTGCTTGGGATTCCCCTTTCCCCTATCCTGCTGTCGCTCATCCTGTCTCTAAAAAAGTAAAGATTTTATTTTATTTTTAAAATTTTTTAGATTTCATTTAAAGTCATCTCTATATCCAACATGGTTTTCATCTCACAGCCCTGAGATGAAGAGTTGCACACTCCACCGACTGATCCAGTCAGGTGCCTCCAGTATAAATTTTTTAAAATCAAGGTTAGACAAAATATTAAATAATACTAGAAAGCTTATATTAAAAAAAAAAAAAGAAGAAGAAGCAGCAGTGCCTTCTCCCTCCCCACATCTGAGGCTTTTAACTCTTTGGCAGTTTTCCTGATTATATTATGCCTATAACTGTACGGCTATTTCTTGGTTTATAAATTTTAGGCCTTAGGGGCCCCTGGGTGGCTCAGTTGGTTAAGCATCTGCTTTTGGGTCAGGTCGTGATCCCAGGATCCTAGGATTGAGCCCCATATCGGTTCTCTGTTAAGTGGGGAGTCTGCTTCTCCCCCTCTGTGCTCCCCCTGATTGTGCTCTCTCTGTCAAATAAATAAATAAAATCTTTAAAAAATATATATACATATATATATTTTTTAGGCTTTATCTATTAATTCCATACATACATATACTTCTCTCCCCATCCTCTCTCCCATTCTCTTAATATAATCTAAATTAATTTCTAGCTAATTCAATATTTAGTATTTACATTATTATGTAAGTGTTGTTCATTGGTAAGTCAAGTAAGTGTATGTTACTACTTTTTCTCTCATTGTACAAATTTTTGTTTTCTTGAGAGTTAAGAATCGCCTAATTTTTCATTCTATCAGTTTTCTGCCAATCTGACCAAATGTTTCATTAGGTTTTCAGATGCTTATCATACTACATTTAATATTTCAGATAATCTATTGATTGTCTCTGTCCCCCTGTTCCTATCTGGACTGGCTGATACCTCGGTTGTCATCTGAGGACTAACAATCTATTTTTCTCTTCTTTTCTTTTTTTAAAAAAGATTTTATTTATTTGTCAGAGAAAGAGAGAGTGAGGTAGCACAAGCTGGGGGAGCAGCAGGCAGAGGGAGAAACAGACTCCCAACTGAGCAGGGAACTCCATGTGGGGATGCAGGACTCAAACCCAGGACCCTGGGATCATGACCTGAACTGAAGGCAGAGGCTTAACCTACTGAGCCATTCAGGCATCTCTCAGGACTGACAATCTTTGCTAGTTTTATGTGACAGTTCCTGTTTCCCAGCTTCCATATTTTCTTCTTTTGGTCAAGTCCTTCATTTTCCTGGGGCCCATCCTTTAGGAGCTTCCTGAGAAACAGTGCATGGACATCTTTGCATATTTATCCTCATGGGTCATTGTTACTTAAGGATAGGAATAGAATTCTAGGATAGAAATGGTTTCCCCTCAGAACTGGAAAGGCATTACCTCATCGTTTTCTGAACTCCATTGTTATCAAGAAGCTTGATGCCTGTTCTGATTCCTGATCCTTTTTATGTGATTACTCCCTCCCTCAACCCCATAGAAATTTTAAGTTTTTTGTTAGCATTCTGTAATTTTATTATGTGACTTGGTATAAGTCTTTTTTTATTCATTGGACTGGGCATTTAGTGGACTCTTTTTATCTGAAATTGCATGGCTAAATTTCATGTATTTCAGCCCTGGGATATTTTCTTTCTTATTTGATGATTTCATCCCATCAGTCTTTATTCCCATTTTCTCTTTCCTGAAATCCTATCAGTCAGATGTTGGACATTCTGGAATGATCCTTTAAGCATCTTATTTTTCCCCTTCCATTTTCCATCTTTTTTTTTTCTTTAATCTTATTTTCTAGGAGATTTCCTTGCTTTTATCTTCTAACAGTTTTATTGAATGTTTTTGTTTATTTCAAAACCATGTTTTTAATTTCCATTTAATTTTACTTTATTTTTCTTGTTCTGATTGTCCTTTTTAAAAAAAACACCATTCTTCTCTTGTTTCATGAATATAATACCTTCTTTTATCTCTCTGATGAGATCGGTTACAATTTTTAATAAAGATTTGTTTTGTTCCTTGTGTTATCTTTGTTTTCTCTGGGATTCGTTGTTGATACTGGAGGTTTTCCTCAAATATCTTGTAGTCATTGGTTATCTACTTATATTTTAATAATCTAACAATTTTCTCCAGAGGTAAGTAAGATATACTAATTTATTTGTTTAATTATATTTTATACCTACCTGACAGAATTTTATTAAATTCCCTATTTGCTCACGTTTAATAATGAGGCATGAAATGCTTCTTTTTATGCACAGGAAATATTCATGTTTCTAAGTCCTTAACTTTCGGAATGTCTACAGGGTAAATTGCCTGCTTCTTGGTATCTATCTCTTTGGATATTTAGGGTTTAGCTTCTTTTGCTCAGCAATGTGTGTTACCATTCTTCCATCTGTTTCCTAGTTTTCAAAAATGTGTTGTTTTTCCTCTGCTGGTGTTCATTTCCTATTTACCCTTGAGGTTTGTACCATTTTTTGGTGGGATTCTACTCCTCTGCAAAACAAGACAAACACATCTGGTTTATCTGCCATATTTAACTGGAAGTCCCTTACTGGTTTTTTATTTTGTCAGTCTGGCTCATGGAAATGAAGATGTCTTTCATGTCTCTGAAACATTAAATTAATAAAAAACATGTTGGCTTTGATTGACCAGCATTATTTTCTTCCTTCCTCTGATAAAAGAACTTGCTTCATTACTTTGAGTGAACTGTCCCCTCTCTGATCCATGTGATTCTATGGGACTGCCCAGTCACAGAACCTCAACCCCTGACCACAGGAATGGGCATATGATCTAATCTGGAAAATTGGTTTTACTCTCATGGGAATATGACTCCCGAGCAGAGACAAATAGAGACCAAGAGTACAGATGGTGCTGAGTTTTCTTATTGGTGACCCCTAGAGGAATGGCTCATGATTGTACTAGCCTGGGTCCTTTGGTAGACACAATGATAACAACTTTCCTACAGCAGGAAAGGGATTTAATGGGAGCATATTAGTGGTTCGTGCAATTTTTTGAGATTGTAGAATCAGGTTCAAAGAAAAATCAGTCATCAAGTATATTAGTTTTCCACTGTCACTGTAACAAATTACTACAAACATAGTGGTTTAAAACAACACACATTTATTTTATTATGGCCCTGGATATCAGAAGTGTAAAGCCAAGATCTGCTCCTTCTGAAGGCTTCAGGTAAGAATCTGTTTCCTTACCTCTTTTCAGCTTCTAGGGACTGCCCACTCCTCGTATCCCTCCCATCTCGTGCTTTTGTTGACACATCTTCTCTCTCTCTGATCTCCTGCCTCCTTTTTATAAAGACCCTTGTCATTACAGTGGGACCATCCATATAGTCCTGGAAAATCTCCCCATCTCAAGAACCTTAATTTGATTACATCTTCAAAGTTCCATCTACGATGTAAAGCAATGTATTCTCAGGTGCCAAGGATTACTGCATAGATCTTTCAGGAGCCATTATTCAGCCCACCACATCAAGGAGAGCTAAATAGCCATGAACACAGCTGTGTTACAGTGCAGCAGGGTCAGAAAACCCCACTGCTGCCAACTTTAAGTATGCCCAAACACTGCCATCAGCTGAAACCCCAGAGCTGCCTTGATTCCTCCTCCCCACAGGCAGGGTACTGATTATTACTTTGTCATCCAATATCCGTTCTCTTCTCTTCTTTAATAATAGAATTTTCAGATAGTCATAAACACCATCCCAGCCTTCCCGCAGCGAGACATAGCCAAGGACTACATTTTGGGCCATGAGGTGTAAGTGGAATTGTCTTGTGGAAGCTTCTGAGACACTTTGTAAGGAGGTAGTTGGGATTTGCCTGGTTCTTTATCCCTTCATGTGTTCTGCTGACATCTTGGCCAATGAAGACCGGGGCCACATCTTTTTTTTTTTTTTTTTTTTTAAAGATTTTATTTATTTATTTGTCAGAGAGAATGAGCAAAGGCAGACAGAGAGGCAGGCAGAGGCAGAGGGAGAAGCAGGCTTCCCGCCGAGCAAGGAGCCTGATGCAGGACTCGATCCCAAGATGCTGGGATCATGACCTGAGCTGAAGGCAGCTGCCCAGCCAACTGAGCCACCCAAGCGTCCCCCGGGGGCCACATCTTAAGGACGGTATAGAGTGGGTAGAATGAGCCTGGCTGCTGGGAAACTTCATGAAGTAGGGCTGCTATACCAACTCTGGACTTCTCACCATCAGGCTCAGTTTCTGTGAGACAGAATTAAAATTCCATTTTGATGAAGCCACTGCTTTCTATCATGTTTAATGGAACTTAATCCTAAGTGATACACTGAAGCTTTCTTGTTCAGTTCTTTCTTCAGTTGTGTGAACTGCCCCAGTATCCTTCATAAGCTTTAGCTTTCTTTTTTTTTCTTCCCTCCTTGAGTTAGAAGGATACTGTTTCTGGGCCTGCTGGAAAGAATTGTACCAGCCAAAGGAAGGTTTAGAATGTCACGTACTGATAGCATCACAGTGATTCTATCATAGTCAGAAAACTGATTACGGAATCCTCCAGCCTAGCAGTTCTCCACAGAGGAGACACTATATACTGTGGGGACATTTTGAAAATTTGCGGACCCATTTTGGCTTGTTAAAATGTTGGAAAATGTGCTGGCACTTCATGGTCTGGGGCTGGAGATGTTCTGCAATGTACAAGACAAACCCACACATCAAAAAAATTGTTCCTTGAATTGAGTGAGACTTTTGAATGCTGCATAGGACTTTCATGTATGTATACAGTTATCTGTGCCTAGAACCCAACTCTATTTTATATGAAGCTTTATGTAGTTTTGACATATTTTTTAAGATCACTGAATTATCCAGGAATGTATCTGCTATGTCAGCCAAGAGAAGATTGCGCACTGTTTGCAGGGGAATGCAAGAGGCATTCACTATTTTGAAAATGCCCATCCTTGACAACAACACTGCTCATGGTGCTCAAGTCTCCAGGGCAACATGATATGCATTTGTGGTTGTTACGGTCACAGTGACTCTACCCATAAATGTAAGCTCTGAGTGCCTCCTAAGAATTTACTTTCTGACATTTATATCACTTTATTATAAGTGTATTTTACTTATCCTTTGTTTTGTAGTTAGGTCATTACACTGGTTTAAAAAAATGTCTCATGTAAATTATATTACCCATGAATTCCATTTCAGGAAAGCAGAGGAGGCATTACAAAATGCTTGTTATAAAAAAGGGGTCACTGGGCCTGAGAGAGCTCTGGCCAGTGAAGACAAGATGATGTGCTAGTGCAAGTAACATCTGGGAGAAGCTGACTCGGTTTGCCACAGCCGGTAGGTATGAGTCCTTTGCATCTGAGGACACTCCCTTAATAAGACTCAGGGGCTTCTGTAAACATCTCTTCGTAGCCCTCAACGTTACTTGAACTCTGACCAGACAATCATGAATTGCTCCTATCTCCCTCCAGTGGATTATTTTGTAACTGACCTTGCACACCAGTCATCTCTCTTCAGCTTCCATATCATTCCCTCTGTGACATTAGAAATCAGTATTTTTAGATGCTGAATCCAGATAAACCCACGTAGAAAAAATAAATATGGTTCCATTTTTGCTTCCTGTACGGAATATCATTAGCATATTTTCCATATATGAATAGGGCCTGTCGTGTACCATATGTTATTCATCATATGGCATTATGCCTGTTTCAAGGATATTTGAATATAGCACAAAGGCAAAAGGCTTAAGCTGAAATGTATGCTGTGCATTGTGGTTTAAACTTTCTGGTTATCACAAAGCCTGAGAAGGTTACCTTTCTACATATATGCCATAGAATGAGCTCTCAATAAATAACCTAGAAAAAAGAACTGACCAGGAGAGAGTTTGGGCAAAATAAAAATAAATTATTAGAATTTTAGTTTAATCTTGGCAGGGCTTCAGAGATTTTGCGATTATAGGGCATTTTACTAGGTGGTCAGAGAAGAAACTGGGAAAGAGCCTGGTTAACGAGGAAGTGGGAAGGCATGATTTCCCTATTCTAATTATTAAAGGCTTGAAAATTAGCCTGATGAAAGCATGATATTGCATATTGAAGATACTTTCATTAACCCAAGAAATATTCATTGAGGCCCCTTTATGCCTCAGACACCTTGCTAGTTCCTGGGGAAACTATGGTAGCAAAGACAAACACAATTCCTGACCTTGAGGAGTTTAACCATCATTTTTAAATGTTAAAAATAAATTTAAAAACCACTTATAGTTATGTATTTACAAATAGAGATAGATACTGTTAAGGAAAGGAACCTGAAGCAAAGGACACCGACCACCCTGGAATTTTTCCAGATGCATCTTCCATCTTTCTGACCCTGTTTTTCTACAGCCTTCATCAACAGGGAACTTGTCGTCTGGTCTCAGGTTGGGTTTGTCCAATCAGAAGCATGAGCCGGAGTTTAGAGGGTGGGAACTGAATAAGGTCAGGCTATTTAATCTCTCTCTCCCTGCCAGTATAGACTGACTTCTTTCTTTGCTGAAGGGCACAGCTATTCCAAAACCCGCCATCATTTCCTCTTTTAGGTGAAAGATGATAGGGCTTCCTGCTCCTGTTAGCCTAGGATGCTTTACCATAGCTGGCTGGTTTCCTTTCACGGGACCCATATCTCTGTAAATGTTCCCTTTGTCGAACTCATCCTACCAGCACGTAGACTGATACATTTGCTTAGACCAAAGCAGGGTGGGGCTGTTGATGGAGAAGAGAGCACTGAAGGTAAAAGGAAGAGCCCTGGAGTGGAAGTGTTTGAAGACAGGACCGTGTAGCTGAAGCATGGAGAGGGAGGGGTGAGATGATGGTGGAGGAAGGAGGCTAGGGCCGAATCCTAGGTCATGTAAAAGACATAAAGGATTTCTTTCTTTTTTTTTTTTTTTTTCTTCTTCTTCTTTATTTTGGCTGCTCCACATTTGAAACTCCTTCTTGTGTTTGGGGAATTCCCACTTTAGGAGTATTGGTGGGAGGCTGGCCGGCTTCCCATTATAGAAGCTCACCTCCAGGTGGCTAGGTGTAATCACAGCCAATCAAGAACACCCACCCCATTTTGGATCTGGAGCCAGAAGCAGAACAGTGAAGAATTTTCTTCTCTTGGAAGGTATGGCTGTGATTTGGGCAGTGCTTTCCAGGGGGTTGGCAGTGCAAGCTTGTGGCATCCATTTCTTCAGCTTGGCCCTCAGCCTTCCGGGTGGCTCACATCCTTTTATTAATTTCTTTGTTGCCTAAATGGACCAGAGTCAATTTCTTCCAAGAGGCAATCTCCTTTTAATTAATTTCTTTGCTCTTTAAGTTGGCCGGAAGCTATTTCTGTTGTTGGTAGCTAAGAAATCTGGTAACTAAGTACAGGGTAGTAACCAAGAACCTTGTGCCTTAATGACCTGGCTCAATGTTTTGACCTTTACCACAGAAACAAAGGGAGGCTATTTAAAGCTTTTAAGCAGCAGGAATAGAGCAGTGGCAGTGACAGATCGAGTTCGCCTTTTGGAAAAATCTTTCAGACTGCAATGAAGAAAGTCTAGATTAAATGTAGGGAAACCACGAAATAGGTGTTGTTGGTTTAGAAAAAGGGGGTCTTGCAGTGAAGATATGCAGAAGTGTATGGACCTGAGGATTGTTTAACAAGTGACCTGCTATGATTAGATGTGGGGGAGGTTAAGGAAAAGAGAAGCATCAAAGGTAATCCTCAGTTTTCTGCTTCCTGAACCAGTGTTGACTCTAGATTCAACTACTTTGTTTAAAGCCTTGATCCCTACCAAGGATGTAATAGGTTGGTCAAAATTATTTTTTCATCCTTCTATGCTTTATATGCATGCATAAACTTGTTGGAGTTGGATAACGAATTGCACATAAATTTATTTCAGATCGAGACTCTGATTTCAGACCATGTTTCAATGGTTGGCTATCACCCATAAGGAGAAACACAGTTGGTCTCTGAGTCTCACTGTTAAGTAGTAGTGCTGAGGATTCATCTGCAACACTCACATCAGCATATCCTTGGGCTCTAATGAGTAGGAGGAAAACCTTTTTAGAGAAGCCAGAATTAGGCTGCCATCTGTTGTGCATGGGCTTTGCTTCTTACACATAACTGGTGAATAAAACATTTAACAGGTGGTAGCTGGAAAGTGATATGCAGCTTCTCCATTCATGAGAAAACTCTAAATTTTGTTTTCTGTTTAAGGACGTTGCTTAAATGCCCTTCTGGGCTTGTTTGTACATCCTCAGTTGAATGAATTTATAAAGTCCACTAGCATCAGCCCTTACACCATGACCTGACATCTGGAAATTGAGAGGCTGGTGTTTCTTACTGGTATTCATAACCTCCTCAATGGGGGTCAAGCTGTGTTTTATACCTCTTCCAAACTTGACTGATTGACAACTTTCCTCAACCAAAATAATAAAATTACAATTTATTATACACTTATTTTGTATCAATTACTCTGTCAACCACTAATAAATATATTTTTATATGCCCCTCCGACACCATATATTTATTTAATTCTCATTCCTACCATGTAAAATAGGTTTTGTTGACCCGAGTTTATACATAAGAGAATTGAGGTCCACATTTAGAAATCCTAATCTGAACTCACTAATATGTTACTGGGCCCATGCCAAATCACTGTGCCACAAAATCATGTAACTTACCATTTGTTCCTCTCCTTTATTCTATGTTCCCTAACTGCTATCAATCCAGAATGTTATAATACATTGTTTTGAAATTGAAGACATCATGTTATATAGTCTTATAGTGATAAAAGTGTAGACAAATGAGTTAGTGAATAAATAGAGTGAGGATTTAAAGTAGTTAAGGAATTGAAAATTTAACGGGTTAAGAAAAGTCATCAGGATCTCTGATCAATCTGGAAAAGTTAGTCTAACATTTTTCAGTGGATTCTTCCATATGAATCCTATAATTTAGGGTGAGAAATAGGATCAGAAGGTTTTGTTGTTGTTGTTGTTTTATGTTAACTCTACACCTAATGTGGGGCTCAAACTCACAACCCTGAGATCAAGAGTTACATGCTCTACTGACTGTGCCACGCAGGTGAGCCTAGGATTAGAAGCTTTTTAAAACATTATACAAGGGGTGCTTGGGTAGTGCAGTTTGTTAAGCATCTGATTCTTGGTTTCAGCTCAGGTTGTGATCTCATGGGTCATGGGCTCGAGTCCTACATTGGGCTCTGTGCTCAGTGTAGCGTCTGCTTGAGACTTTCTCTCCCTCTCTTTCTGCCCTTCCCCAACACACCCACTCTCTAAAATAAATAAATAAATAAATCTTTAAAAAAATAAGACAATAAAGGGGAAATACTGGCCCTGGGGTCAAAATATAGGGTTTGAATCCCAGCTTTTGAATCCCAAGTTTATTACCAGTGGTGAAGTTGGGCAAATCACTTGACATCTCAGAGTTTGTCTCCTCAGATGGTAGCACCTTTGTTATGTAACAGTGAGTATTAAATGAACAACTTTTACATACATTATTTATCAACTATAAAGCATTATGCAAATATAGGTATTATTAACTTACATGAAGCCCTAAAGTTAGAATTTTTGGAAGCGAAGTTTAGGGCAAATGATGTCTGTGTTCCTGTAAACAGATCAATGCTACTAACAGCAATATCAACAATCATGGCAATTTTAACTTTTGCTCAATCTTCACATTTTATTTTCTTCCTACAGCACCGTGAGGCATTGCCAGTGTAGAAAATTTACAGAACAAGAAGCTGAAATAAGTTCTCCAGTGTTAGAGAGAAAATCAGAAATAAAATTTGGATTAAATTCTATCTTGCGTTGTGCATTTCCCCTCTTTAGAATAGCTTTGCTTAAGACCATTTATGGGAAAAAAAGCATCTGTGGTTAAATTTAGCAGATAATGTTGAAAGATGAGACTAGGAGAATATATTTAGAGAGAGAGCCTACTTAATATGAATTGTTATCTGCTAGCAAAAAAAAAAAAAAAAAAAAAGGCGGGGGCGTTTCAGGTATTCCTAGAACTCAGTCTAGCAAATTATTCATTACTAAGAGGGAAAGTCTGTGATAACTGTAGCTAAAATTTTTTTAAAGCATCTCAACTTTGCATTTATATCAGAAAGTGATTTTTTAAAAAGTGACTTATTTTTTTCTTATACAAAGTGTCCCATACTTATTGATATGTTTACACGGTGCACTAGCAAGCCATCAGTGAAAAGTAAGAGGATTTCCACCTGGCGAAAGGCCACAGATGGAGGGAAGAGCACTTTGGCCAGTGAGATTTTCTCTTTAGAAATTTGAATAAAGAAATAGCATCAGTCTGGCTATGATACCTATGAACTGGCCATTGCGTTCCTCTTACGTGGATCAAAAAGAGACTATTCTGCCAGAAGAGGAGGTTAGCCCAGGTACAAAGAAGAAAACCACCCGCATTCTGATGGCTATTCAGTTCTTATTTCCAGTTCTTTTCTGGGGCTTGGTTGAATTCCTGACATTAGATTCTATGACACATCTGTGTCCTTATAATAAATCTTCTGTTCTTGTTTTTGCTAAAGGTATTGCTAGTTCTTTTCTGTTACATGTGCTCTCAGTATCCCAAATGACACATTATTTAGTGGTCATTAATAAAGTAATAAAGCCTCTTACACAGGCTATTTGAAGAGGCTGCTGGTACATGTATTTATTGATACAGCCATTTTAGGTGGTAAAATGAAATTTTATTTTAAATATCCTTGTTTGGTGTAACTGATAAAACATTATTTATAATATATAAAGAGCATAAGATATAGCCATGTAGATAGGGCATATTTAAGCAAGTCTGGCCAGTTTTAGTAAGGAGGAATAGATTTCTAATGAAGGAGTGTTTTGCTATTGCTTTGTTCTGTGGAAGAAAACAACTGAATTAGAACAATCAACCAATATTGATCAATGGCACATACTGGGAATCAGGAGTAGTCTGTTCAACCTTGACGGGAATATCTATGAAATACTTAAAATAAGCAATTTGAAATAAACATGGTATTTAATGGTGACTTTTCTTATTAACCAAGGGGTTAAGCAAAATGGCAATTCTTATTGAGTCATAAGTTATTTTATGTTTTAAACAAATAGGTGACTTTTTATCTCTGTTATTTAACATGGGTTGTATTTTGTACGGGGTATAGGTAGGGATTGCCAAGATGTAGTTCCTGCTCCAGAGTCACTTGGAGTTTCAGAAGATAGAAATCAGCTAATTTCTGACTTGGGATTCCATTTTGCGCTATTTGCCATTGCCAACTATAGATTCCCTGATAGAAACTGGTCAGCTTCAAAATATGCCCATTGCTGGTAATCAGAGAGATGAGGAATATCTAGAACCAAAGCAGGACATGATGTGTTTCAGTTTTGTCATATATGAGGATAGTTAGTATGACATTCCCTACTCCCCAGGTGTCCCAAGAACTTGTATAAACATCTCCCACTGCCTAAATGAAACCAAATTTGGGATAAATGGAAAGATTTATGTATGGCCACCATACTTAAAAACACACTAGAGATACCAGTTGATGAATATGCATGCAGGCCACTAAGGTTTTGAATCGAGGTATGTGACTGGCATAATTGTAGTTAGCAAGATATATGTGTTTAAAACAGTGATTGCGGGCACCTGGGTGGCTCAGTTGGCTAAGTGACTGCCTTCAGCTCATGTCGTGATCCCAGAGTCCTAGGACTGAGACCCCCATCCGGCTTCCAGCTCCATGAGGAGTCTCCTTCTCCCTCTGACCTTCTCCCCTCTCATGCTCTCTCTCTCTCTCTCTTTTTCTCAAATGGATGGATAAAATCTTAAATAAATAAATAAATAAATAAATAAATAAATAAATAAAAACTGATTGCTAAAATATGCAGATTTTAACAAAACATAGGACAGATTGTGCTAGGAATAATTAATTTAGAGTACTTACATGGGGATAAGTTAAAGCTCAAGATGTTTTACTTCTTAAGAAAAAATGCATTTTGGGGGCACCTGGGTGGCTCAGTGGGTTAAAGCCTCTGCCTTCTGCTCAGGTCATGACCCGGGGTCCTGGGATCGAGCCCCGCATCAGGCTCTCTGCTCAGCAGGGAGCCTGCCTCCTTTCTCTCTCTCTGCCTGCCTCTGTCTACTTGTGATCTCTGTCTGTCAAATAAATAAATAAAATCTTAAAAAAAAAAAAAAAGGAAAAAATGCATTTGGAATCTGCGAGTGTCCAGTGATAATCAACAAAATGTTTTGTAATGAGGATTCTGAAATCCTAATACAAGTTAAATCATTGCAGTGATTTAAAATAAAGTCAGGGGCACCTGGCTGGCTCAGTCATTGCAGCATGCTAACTCTTGAACTCAGGGTTGTGAGTTCGAGCCCTATGTTGGGTGTAGAGATTACTTAAACATAAAATCTTTAAAAAATCAAATAAAATAAATTGAAGTCAAACATGAGTTAAGTGGTTTCATGAGAATTAAACTTACATGGAATCAGAGTACACTACCTTCTGCTCCTCTTCATTATATATTGTGCTTCTAGAAGCCACAATGGTTCTCCACTTACTTAGTTCTTTTATGTATACTCAGTTCCAATGTGATTTGATTATATATGTTAATATCTGTCTGAAATAGTATATTGTTCCAGAATTGGTGAAAACTGCACCAATTAATCCCTGTGAATTTCAGAGAAACCTTTCTTATAATTCTAGTTACTTTACAAACTATACTCTAATTTTAAGTGATAGCTAAGTGAAAATAAAATATAATTCAAGTTATTTTCAAAACCTATTCAGGGGCTTTGGGATGACTCAGTTAGTTAAGTGTCTGACCCTTGCTTTCACAATCTCAGGGTTATTGAATTGAGTCCCACATCAGGCTCTGGGCTGGGCATGGAGCCTGCTGAAAATTCTTTCTCTTTCTCTCCTTCTGACCCCCACCCCCAAATAAGCTATTCTTTGCTTGGCAAATCCCATATGACTTCATGATAAAAACACTCATAAACTAGGATAGGGAAGGAATTTTCTCAATCTAATAAAAGTCATCTATGAAAACCCACAGCTAATATCATACTAAATGGGTGAAAAACTGAAAACATTACCTTAAGGTTAGAAACAAAACAAGGATGTCTGCTCTCACTACTTTTATTTGACATTGTACTGGAGGCTCAAGCCAGAGTAATTAGGCAAGAAAAAGAAATGAGAAGCATCCTGACTGTAAAGGAAGAAGTAAAAATATCCTATTTACAGATGATAAAATCTTGCATATAGAAAATCTAAAAACATCTATTAAAAACTCAAAGAACTAATAAAGAAGTTCAGTGCTAACGTGTATGAAGTTTCTAAAATGTGATGATGTGTTGATGAATGTGTTCTAAATTTGTGATGAATGTGTTCTAAAATTGATTATGGTGATGGCTGCACAATTCTGTAAGTATACTGAGAATTATAGAATCGTACATTTAAATGGTGAATTGTATGATATAAGAATTATATATCCATTTTATATGAAGGGAGGGAGCTGTATTGGGTTCTCCAAAGAAACAGAACCAACGAGACTGGTAGATTGGTAGATTGGTTGACTGATTGATTGAATATAAAGAATTAACTCACATGATTTTGGAGTCTGGCAAGTCCAAAATCTACAGGGTGGGCCAGTAGGCAGGAGATCCAGGGATAAGCATAAATTGCAATTCATATCTGAAGGCTGCCTTTTGCACAATTCCCTCTTGCTCAGAGGAAGTCAGTCTTTTGTTTTATCCAGGCCTTCAGTTGTTTGGACACCCCCCCCCCAACATTATGGGGAATAATCTGCTTTGTTCAAAGTCCACCAATTCAAATCTTTATTTCATCCAAAAATACTCTCACAGGAACATCTAGAATAATGTTTGACCACATATCTGGACATTGGTCTGGTCAAGTTGACAAAAAAAATTAACACAAAGACCTATTCTTCCCATTTTCTCATTGGTCCTAGAGACTGAAAAACTTCAGGGAAGTCATTGTTAATTTAGACAAATTACGGAGTTCTAGATATAGCTTGCTCTGTACAGTAAAATTTCAGTGGACAGTGTGTGCCTGGCAAACTAATTAGGCTATTAATAGAGTTAATAATGGGGCTGATAAAAATAATTAATAGTAAAATGACATAGTATCTACTTCTAGAAGTTTCCTTTTTCCTAAACTTTTATACAACTAAGGGTTTAAAATGTCATTCATGTTTTCTTCTTCTTTTCATGTCATTTCTCCTTTTTATTAGCATATATATTTTGTGAGTTCCTTGTAGCATATATTATGAGTTTTGCATTTTAAAAATGTTTTTACATGGGGCACCTGGGTGGCTCAGTGGATTAAGACTCTGCCTTCAGCTCAGGTCATGATCCCAGGGTCCTGGAATCGAGCCCCACATCGGGCTCTCTGCTTAGCAGGGAGCCTGCTTCCTCCTCTCTCTCTGCCTGCCTCTCTGCCTACTTGTGATCTCTGTCTGTCAAATAAATAAATAAAATCTTTTAAAAATGTTTTTACTTTATTTTATTTTAAAGATTTATTTCAGGGCACATGGCTGGCTCAGTTAAGTGTCTGCCTTCAGCCAGGTCATGAACCCAGGGTCCTGGAATTGAGTTTTGCATTGGGCAATCTGCTCAGTGGGAAGTCTGCTTCACCCTCTCCTTCCCATTCATGCTCTCATATCTTTGTCTCTCTCAAATAAATAAAATGTTAAAAAAGAGATTTTAACAGAGATCAGGACCCTGATGAGATCATGACCTGAGCCAAAATCAAGAACTGGTGGCTTAACTGACCCAGGTGTCCCGTAAATGTTTTGATTTTATTATATTTTTTAAATTTACTTTTTTTTAAAGAAGAGCCAAACATTTTATTTTATTTTTAAATATTTTATTTATTTATTTATTAGAGAGAGAGAGAGAGAGGGAGAGAGAGGGCACAAGCAGAAGAAGAAGCAGACTCCCCCCTGAACAAGCAGCCCAATGCAGGACTGGATCCCAGAACTCTGGGATCACCACCCGAGCCAAAGTCAGATGCTTAATGGACCCAGCCACCCAGGGGTCCCTGTTTTGATTTTAGATGCAACAATCTTTCTTCAGCATTCGCCAGGGCCTAACCATGAAAATGTTCCCATCTGGAAACTCCTACATTTAAACACAAGTTAAGCTCTTATTGCTTTGCACAAAGGCTGCTTAGTTTTTTATATAAAATATTAAACCTGGTAAGGAGCTTATATAAATTTGAGGAAAGAGTTCTGGAATGAGATATAAGAAAGAGATAATTATAGGGTGATGAAAAGGAACTGGAGCCGAGAAAATGGGGGAAATTCAAAGTGGTCTTCAAACTTATCTGTATTATATTAAAAATCGATATGAAGAATATGTGCACTGATGACTTTTGTAATTAGCAATGAAAAAATAACACATCTGATCTGATTCCCTTATTTTGCAGATTGCAGAATAGTGGCTTGGAGGAGGTCGTTCTACTGGTAGCAACAGGACTAGAAGCCCGTTCCACTAAGCCATGTCGCTTAGTCCCATGCTCTAAATCATCTACCCAGCCAGGAATGAACTACAGAGGTCAAACCATCTTTTTTTCATATACTGAATATAGAAACTATTAACTAGTCTAGAAGCTTAGTAGTTTCTTTTAGAGAAATTAAGTTGCAAGATTCAAGTTTGTGTTTTCCAGTAGGAAAAAAACCAGAGTGCCTTGGAGAAAGAACTGGTGGGCCTGGAGATGAGTCAAGGAAGGAGAGAAAGAGGGTAGAGAGGCATAGGGCTACGCTAAAGTGGGGCTGGTACACAGACCAGTGTCCTTTACCAGTAGTCAAATATGGCTCCCATGGAGTATGAAAAAGATAGCACTTAGTAGTTGCCCTGTATTCAGTCCTGAAAATTGCCTTAGTGATTTTATGTCTGAGTATGAAGATTTAACTATTTCTAGAAACTCTTTTTATTTACCTTTAAACCTGAACCTGGGTTTTTAGGGTCTTCTAGTGACGTGTTATTTGGAAATAAAACAGTGTTTAATTTTGGGGTTCCTGGGTGGCTCAGTTGGTTAAGCATTGACTCTTGATATCAGCTCAGGTCTTGATCTCAGGTCATGAGTTCAAGCCCCATACTGGGCTCTACACTGACTGCTAAGCTTACTAAAAAAAAAAAAAAAAGAGAGAGCAAAACAACAATATTTAATTTTACTAAGCACACATATATACATACATATATATGTGTGTATTTCAATACACATATGGCTTTAATAATGTACTTTCCTTTATAGACAAAGCTAATACACTCTATCCTCATTGTGAGTTACTTTTTTTTTTTTAAAAGATTTTATTTATTTATCTGACAGAGAGATCACAAGTACGTAGAAAGGCAGACAGAGAGAGAAAGAAGAGGAAGCAGGCTCCCTGCCAAGCAGAGAGCCAGATGTGGGGCTTAATCCCAGGACCCTGAGATCATGACCCGAGCTGAAGGCAGAGACTTAACCCACTGAGCCATCCCACTGTGAGTTACTTTTTAATTCACTCTATTCTGTGTCTTGGTTTTCTTTCTTGTCAAAAGTTAAGATGAATTTTCACAAAATACAACAAAGTCAAAGCAAAATTAGAGATTTTAAGAGTTAGAGGAAGTTGTAGATTCACCTAAGCTAACTTAGCTCGGCTGTGAATTTAAAGGACAAAAGACCTAAATTTATGATTTCCCTTTACTCTCATAAGCTCCTTGGTGAATCTATCCACTGTTTGCTCCATAAGGGCAAAGTGGTTTTTTGCTCAACCTTTTATCCCTAACCCTGTGCCTGGCACATAATAGGTGCTCGATAAATATTTGTGAAATGAATGACTTCAAGGCTAATTGCAGAGTCAGTAAGAGAGGCTTATCAATTCTCAGTGCATGGAAGATTGCAGCTTGGCTGCTGGAGGTGGGCAAATAATTATTGACAAGCACAAAGCGAGCCAAGGAAGAGAGGCTTCTGAGCAGAGGAAGTGGTGGTGATACAGAGAAATGACTCATGAGGATACAGTGACCATCAGAGTGCCCAGCAAACTCATCCTGCAAAGTAAGCAATGGCTTCAAGGAGCCTGGAGAAGTATAGGACAGGGGAATGATCTAAATGATCTATGTTCCCAGTAAACTAAGGCTCAGAGAGGCTGTGACTTTCCTAAGGTGTCTGGTAAATCAGTAGCAGGCTTGGGAAAAGAAACCAAGTCTTCTGGCTCCTTGGACTAAAGTGCTTTCCCTTGTACCATTTCACCCAAGAGACAAAGTCATGCAATGCTGGACTAGGAGTGTGTTCTGTGTCAACTCCCTCAGCCTACCAAAGCAATAACTATTGAGCTTTCTCTCTCGCCTCTGACACAGGGAAGTATGTTGTTCTACAAGAGAATTGATGTCTGAGAAAAGTCCCACAGGTCAAAGTGCATATGTAATAGTACCTACTGTCTCTCCTCCAGATTGGAAGTAATCACTGATAACAAACCCTGGTTGAAAGTGAACATTCAAGGGGTGCCTGGGTAGCTCAGTAGGTTAACTCTTGATTTTGGCTCAGGTCATAATCTCACGTTCATGAGTTCAAGCCCCACAATGTCTATGTGTTCAGTACAGAGTCTACTAGTCACTTTGCCCCTTCCCCTGCTCAAGCATGGGTGCCTATGTGGGCACGCTCTCTCTCAAATAAATAAATAGGTAAATAAAATCTTTTATTTTTTAAGATTTTATTTATTTATTTATTTGACAGTCAGAGATCACAAATAGGCAGAGAGGCAGGCAGAGAAAGGAGGAAGCAGTCTCCCTGCTGAGCAGAAAGCCCGATGCAGGGCTCGATCTCAGGACCCTGGGATCATGACTGTCCATAACCCCACCCCCTTTTTTCAACCCCCTCCCTGCAGCAACCCTCAGTTTGTTTTGTAAGATTAAGAGTCACTTATGGTTTGTCTCCCTCCCAATCCCATCTTGTTTCATTTATTCTTCTCCTACCCCCTTAACCCCCCATGTTGCATCTCCACTTCCTCATATCAGGGAGATCATATGATAGTTGTCTTTCTCCGCTTGACTTATTTTGCTAAGCATGATACCCTCTAGTTCCATCCACGTCATCGCAAATGGCAAGATTTCATTTCTTTTGATGGCTGCATAGTATTCCATTGTGTATATATACCACCTCTTCTTTATCCATTCATCTTTTGATAGACATGTAGGTTCTTTCCATAATTTGGCTATTGTGGACATTGCTGCTATAAACATTCGGGTGCACATGCCCCTTCAGATCACTACATTTGTATCTTTAGGGTAAATACCCAGTAGTGCAATTGCTGGGTCATAGGGTAGTTCTATTTTAAACATTTTGAGGAACCTCCATGCTATTTTCCAGAGTAGTTGCACCAGCTTGCATTCCCACCAACAGTGTAGGAGGGTTCCCCTTTCTCTGCATCCTTGCCAGCATCTGTCATTTCCTGACTTTTTAATTTTAGCCATTCTGACTGGTGTGAGGTGATATCTCATTGTGGTTTTGATTTGTATTTCCCTGATGCCGAGTGATATGGAGCACTTTTTCATGTGTCTGTTGGCCATGTGGATGTCTTCTTTGCAGAAATGTCTGTTCATGTCCTCTGCCCATTTCTGGATTGGATTCTTTGTTCTTTGGGTGTTGAGTTTGCTAAGTTCTTTATAGATTTTGGACACTAGCCCTTTATCTGATATATCGTTTGCAAATATCTTCTCCCATTCTGTCAGTTGTCTTTTGGTTTTGTTAACTGTTTCCTTTGCTATGCAAAAGCTTTTGATCTTGATGAAATCCCAATAGTTCATTTTTGCCCTTGCTTCCCTTGCCTTTGGTGATGTTCCTAGGAAGATGTTGCTGCAGCTGAGGTGGAAGAGGTTGCTGCCTGTGTTCTCCTCAAGGATTTTGATGGATTCCTTTCTCACATTGAGGTCCTTCATCCATTTTGAGTCTATTTTCGTGTGTGGTGTAAGGAAATGGTCCAATTTCAATTTTCTGCATGTGGCTGTCCAATTTTCCCAGCACCATTTATTGAAGAGGCTGTCTTTTGTCCATTGGACATTCTTTCCTGCTTTGTCGAAGATTAGTTGACCATAGAGTTGAGGGTCTATTTCTGGGCTCTCTATTCTGTTCCTTTGATCTATGTGTCTGTTTTTGTGCCAGTACCACACCGTCTTGATGATGACAGCTTTGTAATAGAGCTTGAAGTCCGGAATTGTGATGCCACCAACTTTGGCTTTCTTTTTCAATATTTCTTTGGCTATTCGATGTCTTTTCTGGTTCCATATAAATTTTAGGATTATTTGTTCCATTTCTTTGAAAAAGATGGATGGTACTTTGATAGAGATTGCATTAAATGTGTAGATTGCTTTAGGTAGCATAGACATTTTCACAATATTTATTCTTCCAATCCAGGAGCATGGAACATTTTTCCATTTCTTTGTGTCTTCCTCAGTTTCTTTCATGAGTACTTTATAGTTTTATGAGTATAGATTCTTTCCATCTTTGGTTAGGTTTATTCCTAGGTATCTTATGGTTTTGGGTGCAATTGTAAAAGGGATTGACTCCTTAATTTCTCTTTCTTCTGTCTTGTTGGTGTAGATAAATGCAACTGATTTCTGTGCATTGATTTTTATATCCTGGCACTTTACTGAATTCCTGTACAAGTTCTAGCAGTTTTGGAGTGGAGTCTTTTGGGTTTTCCACATATAGTATCATATCATCTGCGAAGAGTGATAGTTTGACTTCTTCTTTGCTGATTTGGATGTCTTTAATTTCTTTTGTTGTCTGATTGCTGCGGCTAGGACTTCTAGTACTATGTTGAATAGCAATGGTGATAATGGACATTCCTGCTGTGTTCCTGACCTTAGCGGAAAAGCTTTCAGTTTTTCTCCATTGAGAATCATATTTGCAGTGGGTTTTTCATAGATGGCTTTGATAATATTGAGATATGTGCCCTCTATCCCTACACTTTGAAGAGTTTTGATCAAGAAAGGATGTTGTGTTTTGTCAAATGCTTTTTCAGCATCTGTTGAGAGTATCATATGGCTCTTGTTCTTTCTTTTATTGACATGTTGTATCACATTGATTGATTTGCAGATGTTGAACCAACCTTGCAGCCCTGGAAAAATCCTTTTAATGTACTGTTGAATCTTATTAGCTAGTATTTTGGTGAGAATTTTCGCATCTGTGTTTATCAAGGATATTGGTGAAGGCAGAGGCTTTAACCCACTGAGCCACCCAGGCACTCCAATAAATAAGTAAATAAAATCTTAAAAAAAAAAAAAAGAAAAGTGAAAATTCAAGTATACGCTTTAGGACAAAGCCAAAGTTTTAAAACTGTAGCTTTGTACAACTCATCAGAAGCTATTCTTGCACTATCTTGGACCGTGTCTTCTATTGCCATTTATTTATTTATTTATTTATTTATTTATTTTGAGAGAGAGAGTATATCAGCATGAGCGGGGAAGGGGCAGAGGAAGGGAGAGAGAGAGAGAATACTAAATAGTTCCAGCATGGAGCCTGACAACACCAGGGTCCATCTCACAATCCTGAGATTATGACCTAAGCTGAGATCCAGTTGGAGGCTTAAGTGACTGAACCACCCAGGTGCTCCTATTTTTTTCATATAGTTGACCCACATTCTTTTTTAAAATAAATTAATTAATCAATTTCATTTAGAGAGAGAGTTGAAGGAAGGGGAAGAAGGAGAGAGAGAGAAAATCCTAAGTGGGCTCCATGCCCACTGCAGAGCCTGACACATGAGGACCCGCAGAGCCTGACACATGGGGGCCCACAACCTGATCTCACTCACAACCCTGAGATCACAACCTGAATGGAAATCAACAATTGGGCTCTCAACCAACTGAGCCACCCAGGCACCCCGACACATGTTCTTTTGTCACCTCGAGCAGATATTTATTTATTTTAGCTATTTAAACATTTTATCATTTTAATTTTTCCTTGCTTAAGACACCTCAACAAGCTTTTTAATTTCTGAAGCCAGAAACTGCATTTTGCATCCCACTCCATGAGAAGTATGCAGTGTATGCATTGTTTATCGAATAAGTAGAGACTTAAAAGTGAAATTTATTGTAGTTTCATTTTTTTAAAAAAAAAGCTTATTTATATATAATCTCTACACTCAACATGGGGCTTGCACTCATGGCCCTGAAATCAGGAGTCGTATTCTCTTCTGGCTGAGCCAGCTAGGACCCCTGAAATTCATTGTAGTGGGTTTTTTTTTTTTTTTTTAAGATTTTATTTATTTGTCAGAGAGAGAGAGAGAGAGCAGAAGCAGGGAGAGCAGCTGGCAGAGGGAGAAGCAGGCTCCCCGCTGAGTGGGGAACCCCATGTGGGGATGCTGGACTCAAACTCAGGACCCTGGGATCATAACCTGAGGTGAAGGTAGACGCTTAACCAACTGAGCCACCCAGGAGTCCCTCACTGGAGTTTATAAATTCACTTTATAGTATCAAAATCAAATATCCCAAACTCCAAAATGGTCTTTTATATATTTATTTTTCTTATTTTTGGGCCCCAAATGGATTTTTAAAATGAAGAACCAGCCCAATGAGGACAAGGTGGGGACTATCTACTTCTTACTCACCTTTGTTTCCCTCATCTGACACTTGAGATAGAATTGAGTTCATGGTGTGTTCTAGGGAGATGGCTGTGAAGTGCATGAGTCACCACGTCACACTTCTCAGGTCTTCCTTCTGTCCCATCACCTTGATACAGGGAGTTTGTTCAGGTAATCCAGACCTAAGTCAATCAGTGATTCAGGAAAAAGGGCAGATGACCAATTCAGCCTTATAACTAGTGACTTCTGTTTTAAAAAGTTTTCTCCTTTTTTTTGAGAGAAAGGTTTCTCTCTCTCTCTCTCTCTTTTTTTTTTTAATGAAATCAGTCACTCTCCTTCTGGCTCAAGTGAAATGCAGATGGGAAGTTGGAACTGCTGCACTCATTTTGTCACAAAGAAGGAAGCCAGAATTAAGATGATGCTGATACCATAGATATCAGAGCAGAGAGATGGAAAGACAGGAACTCCTTGATGATAGTGTTGAGATTATGTCAAATGATTCCCATTAACTATGGGCAGATGCAGGTTTAGGTTTGGAGTGACTTCAAAGCTTATACAATTGGAGAGTTCTCTTTAAGAAAAGGAGTGCAAGATTACGAATGCAAAAGGCAGTTCAAATGTGAATATTTAATTAGAATGAGAAAAAAAAGTCACACCAAACCATGAATTTTGAAAAGCTGACAAATATTCCCAAATCAACCATTTTTTGTTTGTTTTCTTTCCTGCCTTATATATCTTTATGGTAATTTTTGCTCCTATTTTTGGGATGCATTTTCTTTGATGTCCTCTTCTTAAGACAATAGCATTAGAGAGATTTTGTAATCTTGAAGAGAATGCAGTATTTCCTCTTCCATGATCCAAATTTTTTAAAATAAATTAATTTATTTTCAGAAAAACAGTATTCATTCTTTTTTCACCACACCCAGTGCTCCATGCAATCCGTGCCCTCCATAATACCCATCACCCGGTACCCCAACCTCCCACCCCCCTCCACTTCAAACCCCTCAGATTGTTTTTTGGAGTCCATAGTCTCTTAAGGTTTAAACAAATTTGTTTTGTTTAAACCTTAAAAAAAGTTTATTTCATTTTTATGGCATTTTAGTAATGGCATCTGAAGTGTACAAGTTTGACAAATTTGGGATACCCTCCATCACATTTCATATGTGACTTATAGGACTTCAGGATATTTCAAATTTTCTTGAACAATGATAGTCCTAAATCTTACATCTCAAAATGTAAAACTTAGTGCACTTTGAGTTGATTACTGTAGTTACCAACCGTCCTTAGTGTCTTCTTGGTCGTGGCAGATTTGAATTTCCTGCTCTCCTCATTGATATCGGTATCTTGGAGCAGCTATTTACAGTTCTGTTTACTGCACTGCTGTAGTTTGTGCCCTAGAAGCACAGGAGTTCTGGTAAGTTCTATCTCAAATGATTCCCATCATAAAAAAAAAAAAAAGAGGGAGCTTGGTACATTTTTAATTTTATATACTGCATCATCCAGTGTATACCTGGCAGGAGAGAATTTCTGTTTCTGCTTACACTTGCCCCTATCTGATGACCTGATTGGATTCATTGGTTCGTGACTCAGCTCAGCACATTTCACTCACTGATGGGTGTGATGTGGCTGTCAGTTGGTGGGTGGTCACTGGATGAGCAGGGATACAATCTTTGGTGACCAGTCGCTGGCTGGCCCTCAGCTGAGGCAACAGGGAAGTTTAGGCTTTGTGTGTCCCATCTTCCAGGAAGCTCTCTTGGGCTCCTTCACTGTTCCAAGATCTGTAAGAGAGCAAGTCCTGAACCACAAGTCCTTTTCAAGTCTCTGTTTGCTTCATGGACGAAATTACGAGAGTCTCACAAACCCTTCCTAATGCTCAAACTCTGCCTTGGTCTGGCCTGATGCTCTTCTACCTAAGTCCTAACTCGGATCCAACAGAAATTAGGTACAGGGATATGGCTTTAAAGGATCTCTAATGGTGGAGCTGAATCCGTTTTCCTTATTCCTGTCTTATGTTAGGATGCGTAATTTGTACAATTCTTTCTTAGTAGAAGTATCTTGTATTAAAATGGAATGATTTGTCCCCAGTAATCAAGTTTTAAGCCTACCATTCCACATTATCATTGGCATTTCATGTCTTCAAGTTTGTTTTCTGTATTGCAGCCTGAATCTAGGTGAAATTTTCTGGTACTGACAAACTTTCGGTAATTGAGTTGTAGGTTTACACTCTTTGTCTTATAAGTAAAACCCAAGTTCATTATGTAGGACTGGTAAGTAATCACAGTCTTCTCAGGGAACCAGAGACTGGCATGCTGTGTTGTCAAGGCAACGGCTGCCCATGTCTTTACACCATCAGGATCTCCTCATACGGTTATTGATGCTAACACAAGTGTGGCTCTGCTGCCACGTGCCAGGGGTCAGTTTGCCAATGATGTCTCTCTTGAGAACTAATCACTAAGAGCATTACCTTCCCAGACAGAGACCACAGCAATGGCAAGCCATGTGAAGCTGACACATTATCTTCTTTTTCCATTATATATGAAGCTCTAATGACAGCATACCTATCTTTCTTTGTTCAGTTACTTTTTTTTTTTTTTTTTTTTTTTTTTTGGTGAGCTCTAAAGATTTAAAATCCCAAATCTGACCCAGAATGTTCAACTGGGACAAGTCCTAATGGGTTGTTACTTTCAAGAGAAATCGAAGTCCTAAGTTAATAGAGAACAGCCAGTGGTGAAGTAGTCAGTGGTAAACAGAGTGACGGGAAAGAATGGTGAATCTAGAAGGGTGAAAAGAAACAAGCATATGTTACAGAGAATGACTTTCTACACTAGCATATTGGGAGAGTCTGGCCTGCTGTCAAGCAGCTGAGGTCCTGCTGATAATCATGGGAACTCCACCTTCACAGACAAAAAAAGAACACAGTCTGGACAGAATATACTCTCATCCTCTCCTAGATCCTGGGCAAAACACCTTAAAACACACACACACACACACACACAACCCCAAACCAAATTCTGCACTCTAGATGAAAGATGATCCTGATGAATAAGCCTCCCCTACTGCAAAAATCTAAGAATGATTTCTATGTCAATATCCTTTTTCTTTTTTTTTAAAGAAAAAGATTTTATTTATTTATTTGACAGAGATCACAAGTAGTCAGAGAGGCAGGCAGTGGGGGGCAGGGAGCAGGCTCCCTGCCGAGCAGAGAGCCCTATGCAGGGCTACATCCCAGGATCCTGAGATCATGACCTGAGCCGAAGGCAAAGGCTTTAACCCACTGAGCCACCCAGGCACCCTATGCCAACATCCTTAAAGAGCCTAGAGAACATACCCATTTGAGGTCCAAGGATTAAATTAAAATCTTAGTATTTTGTTTGCTTAACTTATAAATAATGCAGATTTATTTTCCTCTAATGGATTTGCTAGAAGTAAAAGTGAAAATCACAATCATTTAAGCGAGTAGTTTGATTATTCCAAACCGTTTACTAGTATTACTTAGTAGTAAAGGAATACGAACAAAAACGGGCTCCAACTTCTGGGGCTTCCTCACATGGTCTGTTGCTTGCCTTGTGCTGCCCCCTTCCTGCCATCCATGTCCAGCAGAGCGAGTAAGGACCTCGGAGGCTGGTGCTGAGAGAATCCCTCACTGGGAAAACTTAAATATAGACTGTATATCAAAAGACACTATTAAATGGATGTCAGTTTTCTTAGATGTGGTAAGGGTATTGTGATTATGTAGGTGAATGTTCTTATTTTTAGGTGAGGCATGTGAAATATTTAGGGGTGGAATTTTCTGATGTCTTCATTTTACTTTAAAAAAAAAACGTAATGGGGACACCTGGGTGGCACAGTGGGTTAAGCCTCTGCCTTTGGCTCAGATCATGATCTCAGAGTCCTGGGATGGAGCCCTGCATCGGGCTCTCTGCTCAGTAGGGAGCCTGCTTCCTCCTCTCTCTCTGCCTGCCTCTCTGCCTACTTGTGAACTCTGTCAAATAAATAAATAAATAAATAAATAATCTTTTTAAAAAATATGGAAAAGGAGAAAAAAAAGGAGGGAGGCAGGGGGTGGGCAGATACAAGCAAATGCACCAAATGTTAAAATGATATGGATGTTAATCATACCACTTTTATTTTCACTCTTTGGAAGTTTTGAAAATTTTCAAAATAAAATGTTGGGGAAAAGACATATGTAAAAAGAAATTATAGTCCCTGACCTCTAGAGATTCTGGAAGTTTTTTTGAATCATTTCTAAAGAAAGCCCCAAACCAAATTCTACATTCTAAGTGAAAGGTGATCCTAATGTATAAGGCTCCCCTACTGTAAAAATATAAAAATGATTTTTATGCCAATATCCTTAGGATCCTGGAGAATATACCTACTTAAGGACTGTCTGTCCAAGTTTATTTGAATCCGAATTGAGAGGCTGACTCTCCATACCAGGCATCTGGTGGTCCATGCATTAATTAGTTCAGGCATTGTTCCTCCAAAAACTAGAAAGCAAGTAGGCAAGAGGGTTGCTGTGGGCAGGACTCATGTAGCAGAGGGAGAGCCTAGGATGCTGTTTGATTTGCTCGCTGATCTTATAAGTGCGGACGTGGGAGGTGGAGGGTTAAGCACAAAGTATTATCCAAAGAACAAACTAGAACAATCCTAAAATTTTAATGGAATCAAAACAAAAAACAAAAAACAAACCTACCCAAGATGGCCAAAGCAATCTTTTTTTTTTTTTTTTTAAGATTTTATTTATTTATTTGACAGATGGGGATCACAAGTAGGCAGAGAAGCAGGAAGAGAGAGAGGAGGAAGCAGGCTCCCTGCTGAGCAGAGAGCCAGATGCGAGCTCCATCCCAGGACCCTGGGATCATGACCTGAGCCAACGGCAGAGGCTTTAACCCACTGAACCACCCAGGCGCCCCTGGCCAAAGCAATCTTAAAAAATAAAAATAAAATTGGAGGGCGCCTGGGTGGCTCAGTTGGTTAAGTGACTGCTTTCAGCTGAGGTGAGGATCGAGTCCCGTATCGGGCTCCCGGCTCCACAGGGAGTCTGCTTCTCTCTCTGACCTTCTCCTCACTCATACTCTCTGTCACCGTCTCTCTCTCAAATAAATTAATAAAATATTTTAATAAAAAAAATAAATAAAATTGGAGGTATCATAATTTCAGACTTCATGTTACAGAACTGTAGTAATCAAAACAGTATGGAACTGGCACAAAAATAGACATGTAGATCAATGGAACAGAATAGAAAGCCCAGAAATAAAACCACAATTATATGGCCAATTAATTTTTGACCCAGGAGGCACAAATATGCAATGGGAAAAAGTCTCTTCAACAAATGGTGTTGGGACATTTGGACAATAGGACATCTACATGCAAAAGAATGAAACTGGACCATGTTCTTACACCATATATAAGAATAAACTGACAATGGATGAAGGACCAAAATGTGAAACCTGAAACCATAAAAATCCTAGAAGAGAGCAAAAGCAGTAATCTCTTTGACATCAGTCTTAACAACATCTTTCTAGATAGTATTTCTTTGAAGCAAGGGAAACAAAAGCAAAAATAAACTATTGGGACTATATCAGAATAAGAGCTTCTCCACAGCAAAGGAAACAACAAAACAAAGACAACCTAGCGAATGGGAGAATATTTTGGCAACTGACATATCTGATAAAGGGTTCGTATCCAGAATATACAAAGAATTTATATAACTGAATACACAAAAAAAACACACAAAAACCAAATAATCCAATTTAAAAATGTGCAGAAGACATGAAGAGATATTTCTCCAAAGAAAACATTCAGATGGCCAACAGACACATGAGAAGATGCCCAAAGTCACTCATCACCAGGGAATGCAAATCAAAACTATAGTGAGGTATCAACTCACACTTGTCAGAATGGCTAAAACCAAAAACTCAAGAAACAGCAAGTGTTGGTGAGGATGTGGAGAAAAAGGAACACTTGTGCACTCTTGGTGGGAATCCAAACTGGTGCAGCCACTGTGGAAGACAATATGGAGGTTTCTCAAAAAATCAAAAACAGAACTACCAGAACTACCATATGATCCAATAATCGCACTACTGGATATTTACCTAAAGAATACAGAAACAGTATTTTGAAGAGATATATGCATTCTATGATTTATTGCAGCATTATTTACAATAGCCAAACTATGGAAGCAACCCAAGTGTCCATTGGTAGACGAATGGATAAAAAAGAAGTGAAATACATATACACAATGGAATATTATTCAGTCCTAAAAAGAACGAAGTCTTGCCATTTGCAACAACGGGGATGGATCTAGAGGATATTATGCTGAGCGAAATAAGCCATTCAGAGAAAGACAAATACCTCATGGTTTCACTCATATGTGGACTTTAAGGAACAAAACAAATGCACAAAAGAAAAAAAAAAAGACAAACCAAAAAACAGACTCTTAACTACAGAGAACAGAGGGTTACTAGAGGGGAGATGAGTAAGAGGGTTGGTGAAATAGGTGAAATACATTAGGAACGATCTTAATGAGCGCTGAGTAATGTGTGGCGCTGTTGAATCACTGTATTGCACACTGAAACTAATGTAACACCGTATGCTAACTACACTGGAATTAAATTAAAATTTTTTAAAAACCCCACAGAACATAAGGTTGAAGTGATTAATATATTTCTCTGTTCTCTATTTTGCTGCATCATTTATTACTGTTTTGATCTAAGAACCAGATCTGTTTTTCTGGTCTCAAGGAACAACATTTTCTACCAAAGAGCAGGAAGTGCCATCCCAGGAGTTTCTTTTCTTTTTTTCTTTTAGGTTTTATTTATTTATTTGACAGAAAGAAACACAGCGAGGGAGTGGGAGAGGGAGAAGCAGGCTCCCGCTGAGCAGAGAGTCCAATGCAGGGCTCCATCCCAGGACCCTGAGACCACGACCCGAGCCAAAGGCAGATGCCCAAGGACTGAGCCACCCAGGTGCCCCCCGGGAGTTTCTGATGCAAGAGACAAGCCGTGCACTTGTCTGTACCTGTGTGCGTGTGCTGCATGCGAGCATGCAGGTACATTGGCTAGGCATTTGAAACAAATGCAGACTTCTACAGTGGAAGGAATGAAATCAGTGTTTCCTAAACTGTTTTCCCATCTGAAAAAAAGTGCGTTGGGGCACCTGGGTGGCTAAGTGGGTTAAGCCTCTGCCTTCTGCTCAGGTCATGATCTCAGGGTCCTGGGATAGAGCCCCACATCGGGGTCTCTGCTCTCTCTCTCTCTCTGCCTCTCTGCCTACTTGTGATCTCTCTCTCTGTGTCAAATAAATAAATAAAATCTAAAAAAAAAAAAAAGTGCTTTGCGGTCAAATAAGTTTGGAAACACTGCATATCACATTATCTTCTTCAGATTCAAAGCACATTAGTTTATTTAAAATTCTGAGAAGTCCCAGGGCACCTGGGTGGCTCAGCAGTGGGGTGTCTGCCTTGGGCTAGGGCCATGACCCCAGGGTCCTGGGATCAAGCCCCACAGCAGGCTCCCTGCTCAGCGGGGAGCCTGCTTCTCCCTCTCCCACTGCCCCTGCTTGTGTTCCCTCTCTCCCCATGTCTCCCCCTATCAAATAAATAAAATCTTAAAAAAAAATTCTGGGAAATCCCAGAAAAAGGATAATGTTATGTATTAACGGGTTAGCACAGTGTTTTCTGAATTTACCAGGATACCTACTGAATACTGTGCTACAGGATGCTCAAGTCTAAATGCAACTATGAGAGCTATTTAAAACTATCACACATTCATGTTTTCTACTAAATCTTGTTGCTATTAAATGACAATTTAGAAATGATGGTTTTCCCAGAGACTGGTTTTGTATACACTATTGAATGGTAAGTTATGGCTGGAAAGTTCTGGGAGCCAATGTGACTTAGATATAAATCTTCAATGAAAATGAGGCATTCGAAAAGTAGAATATTAATCTATGGAGATGTCCAAATTAAGAAAACACACTTGTAGTTGTTTCTAGACACACATACATTTTAGAAACTAAAGTGTACCCTGGTATTCATTAATGCTAAATATTCCCAATCTCATTGTCACTGCCATGCTAAATTCATTCTTCCATATCTTTTGCTATTCTCTTGTACTTCATTATTGCCATGAACTCTTCCTTAAAAGTATTGCCTAGGACAAATCGATGGGTAGATAGTGGATAAATGGATGCACAGATGGATAGATAGGTGGCAGGATATTAAAACTGAAGGTTTGGTTTTTTTTTAAAGATTTTATTTATGTATTTGACAGACAGAGATCACAAGTAGGCAGAGAGGCAGGCAGAGAGAGAGGAGGAAGCAGGCTCCCTGCTGAGCAGAGAGCCTAATGTGAGGCTCGATCCCAGGACCCTGGGATCATGACCTGAGCTGAAGGCAAAGGCTTTAACCCACTGAGCCACCCAGGCACCCCCCCTAAAACTGAAGTTTTATCCAGAACACCAAAATAAAATAGACGTGAAATGCTAGAGACAGATTCCCATATGCAGAGTTTACAAGAGAGATTTTCTCAAGACTCTTAGATCAAGGATATAAAGTGGTAGAAGAAAAAGTGGGGTGGTCTTTGAGGAACCCATGCAAATGGCTCATGAGAGGGCCAACCTATTATTTAAAAAAAAAAAAAAGTTATTTAGTATTTATTTGAGAAAGAGAGAGAGAGCGCATGAGCAGGGCGGTGGGGGAGGTAGAGGGAGAGGGAGAAGCAGACACCCTGCTGATCAGGAAGCCTAATTCAGGGCTAGATCCCAGAACCCTGGGATCATGACCTGAGCCGAAGGCAAACGCTTAACTGACTGAGCCTCCCAGGTGCCCCAGTGCTAACTTATTACATGCTTGCCAGGCCAGGGAGCACACAGTCTCTCCTCCTACCCCACACTCCCTGCTCCCTTGCAGGGATCTGAGATTGGCCTGAAAACTGAGATTGGAGTTGGAGGTGGAGGGGGAGAAACCAACCAAAAAACCCCCTCTCTCCCTGCAGGTTTGTAGTCTGCAACAGGACTGAACTGGGTAGAAAAGAATCAATTTATTTCTTTACCCATTCATTCATGCATTTGTTCATTGCAATCTCGACCCCCAACATGGGGGTTGAGCTCAACCCCAGCATGAAGAGTGGCAAGCTCTACCAACATGAGCCAGCCAGGCAAACAGGAAGAACCACCTTTAAATCAAGTTCAGATTCTATTTGACATCTTGGGCTGGAAAGTGTAATTATGAATTAAGACTGTGACTTAAAGTGTCACTTAAAATGAGAGTGAACAATCTGTTAATTAAGACTGAGCTAAGATTAAGATCAGTTATGGAAACTGGCATCATTTTCATTTCAGATTCGGGGAAAGGTTGTCCCTGCTTAACTCTTCGTAAAGAGCACATGGAAGATAGAAGTAAAGTTGTGCTTGATCACACACATCCCTGTTTCTCAGCCCCAGTGGTTATGACCTAACTTTCTGTTTTGCCTGCAGTGGCCTTTTTCTGAGTCAGTGGTGCATTCACGTGGCTGCTGAGTGTTAGATGATGGGTAGATGAGAAAGTAAGAAAGATAAGATAGTAAGATTGATTGATTGATAAAGATAGTTAGCAGAACTTCTACTCTAACAATTCCCAGATGTTTAGTCTAGAGAATCCTAGAGATACCCTGGAATGATGCAAAAAGGGGTTGAGAATGTTTGTCTTATTGCTAGACCATGAACTCCTTGCAACAAAGGACTGGTTCTTGAGCCTTCTTCCAACAAAGGACTGGTTCTTACTCATCTTTACTTCTCAGGGTTTACTTCAATTGCCAGAACACAGAAAAAGCTGATAAACCACTCTTAACTGTTAATGTAGCATAAGTAACATTACTAGTTCAATCAGTATTGTTGATTTTTTAAAACTACATATTTCGGTAATATTAATGCTATTGAGTTATTACTGTTTTCCAATGTGAGAATTTAGTCCTCCAGCATATCATTTTAATATGTTCAATCATAATTGAGCACTTTTTTTCCCCCACTGAACTGAAAACTTTGTACATCCCTGCATCATTGCTTAGTAAATTTTAATGGAGCCACAAGATGGGAAAATGCTGGGAATTCTCTTGTTGACATTCAAGCCTGATTACACTCTGCTCTCATCTGTCCTTGCCCCTTTCTGTCCTGCCATTCTTGTCCATGGACCTGTTTTGCCGTCAGGCTGGGCTATTTGGTATCCCCCAATGCAGTGTTTCCTCCCTTTCTGCCTAATGATTTCCTCCTGCCTGGAGTGCTCTTCCTGTTCCTCTTTGCCCTTTGCCCTACTTACTCTTGCATCTTAATGGATCCTTTATAACTCTGTCCCACCTTCTCTATGGCATTGTCCTGGGTCAACCCAATACACAGGGACCTCTTCTCTGACTCCCGGGATCTACCAGGCTACATCACTCAGGAGGCATTAACTTGTTAACTTTTTGTGTGTGTTTGCATGATTTGAATATCTGGATCTTGATATTTTGAGGCTAAGGATTCTGTTTTATTTTTATTTGTTTGAAGATTTTTTTTTTTTATTACTTAAGTAATATCTTTCCCTAACAAGGAGCTCGAACTCACAACCCTGAGATCAAGAGTCGCATGCTCTTATCAACTGAGCCAGCCAAGTGCCCCAATTCTGTTTTAGACATTTTGATTTCCCTCACATGCCTTGGACATAATAAGAACTGACATGATTTGACTTATTTAATGTTCATTTTTCTACTTTAAAATAGGCAGAGGATGGGACGCCTGGGTGGCTCAGTGGGTTAAAGCCTCTGCCTTCAGCTCAGGTCATGATCCCAGGGTCCTGGGATCGAGCCCCACATCGGGCTCTCTGCTCGGCGGAGAGCCTGCTTCCCCTCCTTCTCTCTCTGCCTGCCTCTCTGTGTGCTTGTGATCTCTGTCTGTCAAATAAATTAAAAAATAAAAATCTTAAAAAAAAATAGGCAGAGGAATTGTGCTAATGTTTCTCAAAAGGTAACACCTAGAAAAGGCAGCCTGGAATGATTGAAAGTGTGAGTGTTATTATATACTCTGATTAAAACTCTTAAAGCAATTCAAATGAGTATTTATTGGGTGAATAAATGAATAAAATATACACTGAATATTGATTTGGTACATATGTAATATAACTATATTGGAGGATGGGAGAAGAATGTGCATATTGGCATGGGACTCACAGGAAGAAAGCTAAATCTTCATCTTCCATAGTAATTAGGAAATCAATACATAATTTCTAAAATGGAAAAAAATTCAACAAAATAACAGTGTAAATATATTACTTAGGATCATGGAGGTAAATAACAAAAGAGTTAAAAAAGTACAAAAACATGGTTACCCCTGTAGACCTTTTATCTCTTGGTAGCACATCTCACTATCTTGATTTTAAGTAAATATATTTCCAATTCCAGATTTCTTAGTTTCTCTTTCTTTTTTTAAATTTTTAAAAAAGATTTTATTTATTTATTTGACACAGAGAGAGATCACAAGCAGGCAGAGAGGCAGGCGGAGAGAGGGGGAAGCAGGCTTCCCGCTGAGCAGAGAGCCCGAAGCGGGCCTTGATCCCAGGACCCTGAGATCATGACCTGAGCTATGGCAGGTTCTGAAGGCAAAGGTTTAACCCACTGAGCCACCGAGGCACCCATTTTCTCCTTCTTTTTACATTTTTAGGTTATGTCCTGCTGGGCAAGCAGCTTAAAACTTACTTGCTTAAAATCTGAGCTCATCTCACTCTTTCCTACTGTACTGAGAGGTTTCTGAAACTTTGCATCACTTGCAGGGGCATCATTTGTTATTCCTTCCTCTTTTTTCTCTAGTCATTCAACAAGTATTTATTGAATGCCTACTCTATTTGAGCCATTGTACTGGACTCTGGATAAGTAAGTAATTGATAAGTCACACTTTATAATTAAGGTGATTCTTTTCCAGTGTTCCTTTGGTCTGCCTGCTTTGTTTTTAGTTTTTGCAGTCTCTTCCCTAAAGTAGATGATAGCCGTTGGTTCATCACCCGGGGAAAACAGAATTATTCATTCTTAGGCTATGAATATAAAATCTTGGCAGTCACCTTGAGGTCAAGCCAGAGAATACGGGACAGTCAGCAAACATCAGTCAACACTGTTGGGAAACTGTGAAGTGTATGTTCAATTGCTGATAGTGGGTCAGGTGTATCGTGTTGTAAAGAACATTTGTATATTTCATTTATCCATTCAATATTTTTTTATTATCTACTGTTTCTAGGAAACAGTAGATAATAAAACAGTGAAAGTAATACAATACACTAGGATCACAACTGAATATAATACAAGACCACTGCAATTTTTAAAAAAGATTTTCCTTATTTATTTGACAGAGAGAGAGAGAGAGATCACAAGCAGGCAGAGAGAGAAGGGGAAGCAGGCTCCCCGCTGAGCAGAGAGCCCGATGTGGGGCTCGATCCCAGGACACTGAGAACATGACATGAGCCGAAGGCAGAGGCTTTAAGCCACTGAGCCACCCAGGTGCCCCCACTACAATTTTTTATATATTTCAGCCACATATATTTGTGTGTCTGAGGCAAATAACTGAATGTAATGTGATGAGTGTCCTGATAAAGGTGTGGAAGAATTGCAGTGTGACCATGGGGAGAGAGGCACCTGATCCTACCTATTTGGAAGAGTCATGGATGGAATGAAGTAAACCTCAAAAGAAAAGATAACTCTGAAGGGGTCTCCCTGCCCCAGAGCTTCTGAAACAGGCGGAGGCTTCTTCTGCACAGCAGGTCACCTCCTCCTGCCATTCAGTCCTGCTACCTTTACTCCAGTAGCATTGTCACCAAAGCCTCCCGCGCACAAGTCTCTGTCTCAGAGTCTGTGTCCCGGGAAACCTAACCTGAGACGTGAGGGCAATGCAAATAAACAAAATCTTCCCTTTTCATAGGAGTAAGCCAGCAAATAATACCTGAAGGCAAAAAGATCAATATATAAAGGTGTAAATATATTGTCTGGAGTTAACACAGATGACCACTGTTAGAAAACTACAAATAGAGAAGACAACGACTTGTCCTTGTAAAGTCAGTGGCGATTGATCAGGTGGGAGCCTTGCTTTTCCGACCTATCTCATTTCAAATCACATGCAAATAGTACTTTGATTCAAATAATATTTTAACATAAAATAAGGACTCTTCGAGGCAACTGTTTGTGGAGAAATAGTGGAGTGAGGTCAAGAAGTAATGTTTGCATTCAGAGGTTTGGAATTTTGATGCTTGGTCTGGCTAATCTGGTTTAGGTCACTTACTCTTTCAGAGCATTAGTTTTCTCATCTGGTAAGTGGGAATAATAATGATATTGAAGTAAAAACTATGCAAGAGTATGGTGAGGTATAAATAAAATAATGAAAGTGAAAATGCTTAGTAAAGCCATAAGTATTAGATGGGAGAATGGAATACATGTTACCAGCCAGGAACTAGAGAACACAAAAGAGCAGTTAATTCTGTCAGTAGATGAAAGACCTCATGAACACTGACCTTAAAAGTTGTCCTGAAGAATAAAAGAGAATTTTGATAGGCAGAGAAGGAGGACTGAGGAGGAAGGGGATTTTATTTTATTTTTAAAGTAATTTTAAATTCCTTTTATCAAGCTAAACCATGGACATAATAATTAAAAGGCAACAATTCAGGAGGGTTTATAATCTTCATGCCTTCAAGTCTTTGTTCAAATGTCATGTTTTCCAATGAGCCCTTTCCTGAACATGTTATTTTTGTCTTTAACTTGGCCCCACTGATTTCTCTTACCCTACTTTACTTTACTTCTCTGATTTCTCTTACCCTACTTTATTCTTTCCTCATAGCACATATCCACTTCTAACATATTAAAGCTTACTTATTCTGTCTGTGGTTTTTTTGGTCTTTTAAAGTAATCTCTACACCGTATGTGGGGCTCAAACTCATGACCCTGAGATCAGGAGTTGCATGCTCTTCTGACTGAGCAGTCAGGTGCTTCTTGTATGCAATTTAGTTGTTGTTGTTGCTATTGTTGTTTTCCTCTCACTGGAATGTGAGCTTCAGTAGGACAGGAATTTTGACTTGTTCTTTTCCTCTCCCCAGTGTGCCTAAACAGTGCCTCATACATTGCAGGGACTCATTGAATATTCATTGAATAAACTAAAAACATAAAACAAATTTTTGAAAAAGATTCTATTTATTTCTTTATGAGACAGAAAGAGAGAGAACAAGCTGGGGGAGGAGCAGAAGAAGAGGGAGACAGGGACAAGCGGACTCCAAGATGATGCGGGGCTCAATCTCATGACCCTGAGATCATGACCTGAGCTGAAACCAAGGGTCAGAAGCTTAACTAACTGAGCCACCCAGGCATCCCTAACATAAAACAGTCTTGCATGCTCCACTGCTCTCCAAACCCTATCACATTTCTCAGAGATACCTGCTTTAAAAATAAATGTATGTATATATGTATGTATGTATGTAAAAACAAATTAGCTTGTTCTTTTGGAAAATTTCAAACATACATACATAAAAGCAGAGAGAACGATACAGTGACCCCTGCTTCTATAATTATCAACAACTGCCTAGTCTTGTTTCTCCATCTTGCTATATTTGGAGGCTATAGGAGATTGGCACTAGAGTATTTTAAAGCAAAGCCCAGGCATCATGTTATTTTATGTAGAAATGCTTCATGATGCCTCTAACAAGGATATTTAAAAACCTAACCTCCATGACATTATTATACCTAACAAAATTAATGGTTTCTTCTATCATCATCTTATATCCGAATCATAATCAAATTTTTCTAATGGTTTCAAAATAATTCTAATAAGGATCCTAAATGATATCTCCACATTGAATTTGTTTCATCTCCTAAATTTCACTTATTCTATAACTCACTTCCACCCCCATACCATCCATACCATCGATTTGTTAGAGAAACTAGGTCAGTCATCTTGCGAAATGTCCCATATTCTGGATTTGACTGATTGCTTCCTTGTGGTGTCCTTTAACTTGCTCTCTGGAGGTAACTACTTTTAGAAATTCCTGTTTTTAGTTCTCTTCGTGATTACCTTGATATCTTTAAATGAATGTTTCTTGATTTAGACATCATGATGCGTGCAAATTTAGCTTGCTTGCCCTGCCTCTCTCCTCCGCTGCCTCACTTCTCCCAACTTGATTTTGTCACGAATCTTTGTTTCTTTCACCTCTGTGATTTCAGACAGTATTCTTGAACCTCTAACTGTCACTCCATCAACCAGGAGAGCACCTGTCATTGAGAACAGGTCCCCTTCACCTGTTCTTCTTCCCTTTTACTTCCCAAACTCTAGTTTTAAATTTTCTGGCTGGATAACCTTTTTTTTTTTTTTCCTGTAATCACAATTTTGTCTTCTGGGATTTGCCTATTAGTTTATTCTAAAATGGTAGAAATTAAATATTGTGGCTTTTCAGGCGTAGTTCAACTGCAGAGCCCAAAAATACTCTTTGATTTCTTCTTTATGCGGTCGTGTTAGAACCCCTATACCAAAGAATGTCTTCTAGTGTCACATTAAAATAGATTCTCATTTTTTTACACTCCACCAATTGCACAAAATCGTGCCACATTTTAACTTGCTTTGTATTTGTTACATGCCAGGAATGATGTTTGAAACTGGTTTGGATTGACCATTCCAATCATCAGGCTATTCATAAGGGATGATTTTTTTGAACCACAATAGAAGAAAGTACCTACTATTAAAAAAAATAGCCCCTTGTCAATGGGAAATTAGACTGGAACAGTAGACTCAAACCACCTAATGGAAGGTCAAGAATACCATGCCGAGAGGTTTGGACTTTGAAGGTCCTAGGAGGCTCTTGCAGGTTTTTAAGGAATGCAAGGTGCTTGAGGTTAAGCTCTCTTGGAAGTAATTGTCCAAAGAAGGCACTGCGATCCAGCAGGGCAAGGGAATTTCCAAGTTCCATGGGTACTTTAATAGTACTCCCCATGTCAGAGAGCTTTGTGGAGACAGGGCCTTACATGGCATTCAAAGAACCCACCAGTGGCTCCACGAGAGAGTCAGCATTTGAACCTCCGCAGCCCATCCTGAACTCTAGGTAAGAAGCCCTGATCAACATCAGCATTCTCTAAGGCTGCCTAGGAATGTATGTAACCTTTAAAAACTGATGGATATCCGAGTAGATTCCAATTCCAAATTTTTATAGTAAAAAACAACTTTACAATGACAATTGTTTTATTCATATCTTTGCATCCTTTCCCAATATTTTCCTTGGGAAAAATTTATAATTGCAGAACAGCTGGGTAATATATGTGTAATTTTTTCTTTCTTTTAAAATTATGCACTTAACTTCTTAGAGCAGCAAAATATGTTTTCAGTGCTGGATTATTGACATTATATTCATCTCATTAACAACCTTTTTTATTATCAACCATTATAAGACAAGACTTTATAAATGATAGTGAAAAGTAAATCATTTTATTTTTTAAAAAGATTTTATTTATTAGAGAGCAAGAGAGAGAGAGCACAAGCCAGCGGAGAGAGGCAGAGGGAGAAGCAGATTCCTCGCTGAGCAGGGAGCCCAACATGGGGTTCGATCCCAGGACTCTGGGATCATGACCTGAGCTGAAGGCAGCCATTTAGCCAACTGAGCTACCCAGGTGCCCCAAAAGTAAATCATTCTAGATGACAAGTTTCCATGTGGCAGAAGTTTTCTATGCCCAGGTAAACACCATCTTATTAGTTTAACAAGATATCCCCGAGACACATGATTTTAAAGGAGGTTAATTTAAAGGATGCAATAGAAGGGTATACTGTGAACCATGATACCTTGTACATAGTTGGAGTTCAATCAGCATTTACTGAATGGATTTTCTTATAAGTTTTGCTTTACCTATAACATCTGTATCTACTATTAATTCATGGTCAAGATCCTTTTATATTTAAGTGATATGTTGAGTAAAGAGCCCTGACAACACTGAAACTGCTTATTATTAGGGTTCAGCATGCACCTGAAAGTATTTTAGAAGTGTGACTCTGAAACAGTGGTAACTTAGCGGGTACTAACATTCTGGAAGAAGGGTTGGAGTAGTAGTCACCTGCACATGCCTGCCTTGCCTTGGACAGATGATAGGTGGCAGCAACAGACCAGAAATTACAGTAAATCCAAGCAACCCAGGCTTTGGAAGGGTTATTTTTTAATTTATCATTTCATTAATTTTCTTTCAAAATTAAAAGTACAGCTGCACCGCAAGTAGACATAGAAAATAACTGAGCATGATGTAACTAATTTATAGGATGTAGGCTGCCTAAATCTTCACACTATAATCTCTCAAGTTATATTTCAAAACTCTAGGCTTAGTTTTATGATTGTTCTCAGCTTGTTTATTCTTACACTTTTTATTTCTTCTCTTCGTAAGCACTGAAAATTTAATGCCTCTTTATTAACAGGAGGGTGGGTGGCATATTTGAACTTTCTCCGCTTAAACTTTGATCTACTTCTATTGTGAAGATTTTGTCCCCAGGCATTGCATTGGTCATGGTTCAGTTACAGAAAAAATAATTCATTCTAGACAGTTTAAACAGAAATGGATTTAACACTGAGTATTAAATGGCTTATGGAGTTGCTGACTGGCTAATGAAAGAGTCTCTGGGTCAGTGGTTCTCAGCCTTAGCTTCATACCCCAAGCATCTGTGTTGATTTTAAGAATATAGACTCTGGAATCTCCTGCAGACATATTGAATCAAAACCTTGGGGGGCAGGGTGAGGGAGGCATGTGTATGTGTATAATTAGTAAGCTCCCCTGTTGATTCTAATGTGCATATAGGGTTGAGAATCACTTTGAGGCTGAGGTTTCAGGACTGACCTTCATTGCAGCACTGGGCCACCAAGGGAGCTACTGATTCTTTTGTAGTCAGGAAATGTGCTGAACTGAGATGGCTTTAAAACTATGTCTCCGCAGCCACCGTCAGGAAGCTGCCATGGACTGGAAACTGCCACATCCAGGGAATTGCTACTCCAGAATCTGCCGCACTTGCTATGATATTAACTAGTGACATGGATGTCCTGCACCCTGCCTCCTGGTGCCCAAGAAGCTCCAGTCACTGTGATCTCAGTTAACCACCACCACTGGAAAGCTCCTCCTCTCTGATTGTGCTTATCACAGAGCCAGCAGCAGATGGCCTCTGCCTCACTCACACCCTCCCTCTGCATCCAGCATGATAACTTCTGATGGTTGATCCTGTATCACAAGGAGTCCCAATTGCAAGAATGTCCATGGGATGGAGCTTTAAGCGTCTCAGTTCTACAGAACAGGAAAGCAAGCTGGAAGGAGATTGGAATGGTTGTTCTGTACCAACCCAGTTATCTACCAAGTGCATCATGAAATAATTTGGTTTTTTAAATCTTTTTTTTTTTTTTTTTTTTTTTTTTAAGATTTTACTCATTTATTTGACAGAGAGAGAGATCACAAGAAGGCAGAGAGGCAGGCAGAGAGAGAGAGAAGCAGGCTTCCCGATTAGCAGAGAGCCCGATGCGGGACTTGATCCCAGAAACATGAGATCATGACCTGAGCCGAAGGCAGAGGCTTTAACCCACTGAGCCACTCAGGAGCCCCCAAATAATTTGTTTTAAAGACAGGAGAACCCTTGATGGCACTAGCCCAGATCTGAGGGTAAATGTGGACACTGTGTGTGTGTGTGTGTGTGTGTGTGTGTGTGTGTGTGTAAACTAAGGAGGAATCCGAAAGAATGTCTTTCCCAGATAGTCTTCTCGATTCTACAGGAAAGGCCAATGTAAGACTGGCTGAATTCTGTGCTTGAGAAGTAATAGGAAGAGAAGGGTCTATATTGCCTACTTTTTTCTCAGTTAGTGTCTGACCCTTTTCCCCTTCCTGATCTTGGTGCTATAGCTCAGAGCCTGGGCCTACTTTGTTTAAAACCTGGCTTTGTCATCTGTTGTCTCTGTTAAGTGTTCAAGCAAGAGTATCTAGGATTAGTTCTGTCTTTATGTAATCTTAACTGTATCTTTTCCTTAGTTAAGACATACAGACACATATTTCCTGTTTTCTAAAAAACTCAGTGCTAAGTATAATGGCATTTTCCATACTGTTTCTTCATACCTAGACATATTGTTATGCATTTTGTGTATTTTCTTTCTTCTGGAAGTAAACTATGTTTCTTTTCATTAATTGAGGTATTACTATATTTAATTATCTATTTGTGCTTCTTTATACCAATTAAGGCCTGATCTGGTGCTTTGAAAGTCAATTGTTTTGTCCTATCTTAGCTTGACTTAGAGCACTACAAATTTAAATCATGTGCCCATTTAGTGAAAGAGTTAAAAATTTTTTTGACTAATAATTTTGTTCACATACTATGTGAGAAATTATTTTGAAATGTTATTATGAAAATATATAATAGGATATTAAAAATGGACTTTTGAAAAATAAATTTTTAATTTTAGAAGAGCTTTATTTTTTTTTTTACAGATTTTATTTATTTATTTGGCAGAGAGAGATCTCAAGTAGTCAGAGAGGCAGGCAGAGAGAGAGAGAGAGAGGAAGCAGGACTCCATCCCAGAACCCTGAGATCATGACCTGAGCTGAAGGCAGAGGCTTAACCCACTGAGCCACCCAGGTGCCCCTAGAAGAGATTTAGATCATAAAATTATTATGAAGATAGTGAAGAGTTCTCCTATACCCTACACCTAGTTTCTCCTATTATTAATATCTTCCATTAGTATGTACATTTGTCATAGTTAAGGAGCCAATTATCGATAACTTTTTCACTAAAGTCTACAGTTTATTCAGATGTCCTGTTTTTACCTAAATTCCCTTTTCTGTTCCAGAATCCCATCCAGAATACACATTACCTTTAATCAGCATGTCTCCTTAGCCTCCTCTTGGTCATTTCTCAGGCTTTCATTGTTTTTCATGGCCTTGACAGTTTTGAGGATCATTGATCACATAGTTTGTAGACTAAAAATCAACTCTTTTACATTTTACATTTTAAAGGGATGCCTGGATGGCTCAGTCAGGAAAGCATCTGACTTTGGCCTAGGTCATGGTCCCAGGATCCTGGGATTGGACCCCGAAGTGGGCACCCTGCTCAATGGGGAGTCTACTCCCTTTCCTGCTGGCCCTCCCCTATCTCTCTCTCTTCTCTCTCATCTTTAAAGTAAAAATTTTTGAAAAATATTTGAGAGCGAGCGAGCGAGCGAGCATGCAGGGCAGGGGGTGGGGGGCAGAGGAAGAGCAGCAGACTCCCCACTGAGCATGAAGCCCAAAGTAGGTTCCATGTCAGGACCTTGAGATCATGACCTGAGCTGAAATCAAGAGCCAGATACTCAACTGAGCTACCCAGGTACCCCTAAATTTTATTTTAAAACTTTACATAAACATTTCAAACACATTAACAAAATTAGAGAATAGTATAGTGAATCCAATCCCCATGTACTTACGACTTACCTGCAATAACTATCAACAACTTACTAAGTTTCTTCTATCTACATTGTCCTACCACAATGCCAGCAGGTTTAAAAGCAAGTCCCAAATATCATTTTACAGCACCCTTCCATATTTCAGTATACACGTCTACTTGGTAAGGCCTTTAAAAAAATTACAACCACAAAATTACAAGTCATGATTATATTAACAAAGGCAATGCTGTAATATTTATTTATTTATTAAAAGATTTTATTTATTTATTTGACAGACACAGATCACAAGTAAGCAGAGAGGCAGGCAGAGAGGGGGAAAGCAGACTCCCTGCTGAGCAGAGAGCCTGCGGGGCTCAATCCTAGGACCCTGGGATCATGACCTGAGCCGAAGGCAGAGGCTTGAACCCATTGAGCCACCCAGGCGCCCTGGTAATGCTGTAATATTTAATAGTCAACATGTGTTCAGTTTCCCCAGTGGTATCAAAAATATTTGGTTGACTCCTAATTTCAAATCAGGATCCAAACAGGATTTATATATTGAATTCTGTTGATTTGAAAAGTAGGACTTTTGGTCTCAGTTTTAGCTAAGACCTAAGACCGAAAACAATAGCTACACCTCATTTCAAGGTGAGGTACTGCACCACCACGTCATGCAAAAGGGGCGTTTTAAAGCTGGCTTTAAGATCCTTAGTCCCAATACCCACCTCAGGCTCATGAGAGGATTTCTTTCAGGAAAAGTGGTTGGAGAGCTGTCGTTTTCCTTATTCTCCCCTTTCCCACTATGGGAGAGAGAAATCAGGTGTTTTCTTCCCTTTACCACGTGCCCACTTGAGAGGGTCTTTAAAAGAACCCTCCCTTTTTTGAGAGCTTGGCATTTACTCCTTGGAGCTAGAAGGGACTGGTATTTGGTTCATACCTGAAGAAGGTAAAGAAGAGAGGCTGTGGCTGGAGATGATCTGTCTGATGCCTGCCAAGACAGCAGAAAGAGGTATTCAAATTCAGAGCAAACTGCAACTTCTCAGTGGCAGGGCAGAGATAGGAGCCCCACAATTAGATGTGACAGGAAGGAGGGATCTGGCCCCATGTTCATGTTAGAAGGGATCCCAGCCATGCATCCTTCTTGCTGAGGGCTAGTCTCCCAGCAGAAAGGGGCTGAATGTGTAGCATTCAATACAGAAGTTGGGATAGGGGTGTGTACGCACCAAAGTATAGGCGTTGTCCATCAGGAGAACAAAAGTTGGGAATTTCTGGTGGGGGAAAAGCTCTGAATCACCCCACAAAGGTTCCTTCACAAGAACTAATCGGCTTTGAGTATCCACCAAACCTGAAGAGCCCAAACTAGATTCCAAAAGTATGACTTTTTTCCAATTCTCATGCAGGCAGGGAGAAACTGAGATCGGGAAGAAGCACCCACGTCCTCTCCTCTCTCTAGCCTAAGCAATACCAGGCTAGGAGAGGGAAGTGACTTTTTAATTTTTTTAACGATGTTATTTATTTGACAGAGGGAGAGAGCACAAACAGGGGGAGAGGCAGGCAGAGGGAGACAAGAGAAGCAGGCTCCCAGCTGAGCAGGAAGCCCCAACATGCGGCTGGATCTCAGCTTCCTGGGATCATGACCTGAGCCAAAGGGATACACTTAACCGACTAAGCCACCCAGGTGCCCTGAGGGAAGTGACTTTAATGATAAATGTACTTCTGAGTTTTGAATATCAAATTGGATTGTGATAAAGAAAAATTGGTTGAAACCAGGGGCAGAACTTCCTTCTGGAAAGAAATATGCTTTCCTGATAAAATGCTTAAGCAATTTTCTGATAACTTGTAATGAGCTTAAAGCCTAGCTACTTTCTCACTTAATAGTCTGACCTCTAATGATCTTGAATTCAGTTTAGTTTTAAGTATCTAACCATCTGTCTATAAAGTATTCCGTCCATTAAAAAAAAAAAAAAAAAGTATTCCATCCATGAGGGAATCATGGAGTTGGTTCGTTTAGGCCTCTTCAATTGTGGAAGTTATCATATGTATTCTGTTGACTCCTGCTCTTTTAACATAATTATTATAAAACTATTTCAGGGGTAGAAATATGTTGATGGATAAAGTAATTCTGGTTGTCCCTGAAATTAACTATACTTAATAGAAAATTTCTGAGAAATCACACTCAACTGACCCTTTGTGGTGATGAATTAAAGATTTATAGGTGAAACCTCCTCAGTTCAAATGTCTTTTGGGTACAGAGACTATATTGTCTGTCCCTACTTCATAGGTTCTGGGGCCTAGTCATTTTTTATTCTTATATTATGTAGGCAGGATTTCCCTTTTCTATATATTACCTTAAACGTGATCCTACATCACACACAAAAAGTTCAAGAAACCCTTGAACCTTAAAGAATCTTAAGGAGTTCAAGAAACGGACTGATTTTGCTAGGTTTTAATTTCAACCAGCAGTAACACAAAGCCTAGTTATTATAAGGCTATTGCTCAGGTTACAAAACGAAAATTTTCTTCTAATTGAATCCCATAGTGTATGTGAACCACCTGCTTACATCTGTTGCATCAGAAGCCAAATCGTCATACTCTCATTCGGTGTTGTTAGTGGTACAGGGAAATGGGTGCAGCCCTTTGAAAAACCACTTGGCTATATATATCAAGAACAGCATACATTTATACAGTTTGGGTATTCTACCTCTATTCTAAATAATCAAAAAATATGGAAAGGAAGCTCTGTGCAAGAGTATTTTCCTCATAATATTTTTTACAGTAATGAAAAATTAGAAGCAACCTGGGTGTGTAACAGGAGGGACTTAGTAGGTAAATTTATGCTTATACCCACCTAACAGAAAATCATGAAATTTATAAAATATTTTTTGGAAAGGCTACAATATGGAAAAAGAAAGAATAAAAGTTGAATTTATGCTATGTTTTTAACTACTTAAAATATATGTAAGAGAGAATACACATATGATAAAGGTTGTGTTATGATTTTCTCCATTTAAAAAAATTTCTCTATGCATGGATGTTTCTATTATTTAGAATTAGCTTGAATATTAAGAATATTTGCTTTTAATTTTTAAAGTCTTAGAATCACTTATTATTGCAATCCATGCTGAAACAGTACATAAAAATGCCTGTTTACTAATGTTCTGTAGTTGGCAGACCCAAAATACTTTAGCTAAGCAAATGCCAATTGTTGCTATATGCATTTCTATTTGCAGTTATCTAATTGTTGCCACAGCATTTCTAAAATTACAATAAAGCTACATAGTAGCTGGCAGGATTACTCTTGGGTAACTGTAGAGAAAACCCAAGACTAAGAAAATGTCAACCTTATCAGTGACAGGATTAAGGATAGTGACAGGATCTCAACCCAATTTGAGTTTTACTTCTTGGAAGGCACAGTACTAGCAGGGAAGACACTAAATAATTAGGATGAAATAATTATATGGATGAAATAATTAGGATGAAATCTGGTAGGTACTTGCACAGACAACTAAACATGATAGAGGAAGATTTGAGAGTAGGAGGAAGTATTCTAGATAAAGTAGATCTAAGAGTGAAGTTTTTCTTTTTTTTTTAAAGGTTAGGTTATGTTCAGAGAGGTAAAAAATCCAAAGTGCCTTGACTATACCTTACTTATAAAGTATAGAATAATCTGTGGATGAGGATAAGCAGGTAATAAGAGGTTAGTGGAGGCTGGAGACCTTCAGTTTTATTCAGAATGCAACGCAGAGACTCTGAAGAAAGCCATTGAAAAAAATCTATGTTGATTCTAGAATCTGTATGGAATAAACTGGCAGATGAGAGAAGACATTAAGTTGTGAGGTCTCTGCAATAAAGCAGTATCTTCATTACATAAAATTACCTGAATTAGCACTTCCAGAATATATTTTACTTTAAAACGTTTCAACCAAATCCCAAACAAATTTTGGAAGATTTTTGGTGTTCCCTAAAGAACTGGCACATAATATTGAATCAGATTGCAGAGGATTATTTTAACTCTGTGGCCAGATGCAGAGAAATATGGAAAGGTATTGAAGCCAACAAATATGTTGAGAAATGCAAATTCTCACAAGTAGAAAGATTCGGAATTCTAGAAGACAACAGCTTATCAATAGCTGTATCCAGATTCTTTGGAGTGGTGGGTTGCTTTCAATTCAGACTTCATAATAGTTCACCATGAAGCAAAATTCTCTAAGTACAAAGTGCCTTAACCTTGTAGGCAACTGGGATGTTACTGAACAATCAAGACTGTAAAAAATCTATGTGAGTCAAGAGCAGACAAGACGATTACTTTCCTCCCCGTTCCCACTAGGATAGAACAGGTTAGATTTTTTAGGTTTCGTCCTAGAAAATATCACAGTCTACGAAGAATATGGATTCAGGCCCCAAACCTTTCTGACTCAACAGTGAGGTGAAGAGGATGCAGACAAGAATTGGCTCAAAATCGCCAAATAGATTTGGCAGTCGCCTAAACATTTCATAAAAATCAACTCACTAACCAAGTACCCTCAACCATCAAGCTAGCAGATCTCTCATTTCAAAAGCAATCACGTTTGGTCACCAAACTATTGACATCTGGGCACGAAATCCGGCTTTTATTGACTTAAGACCGAGAAACGAGCCCCGAGGTTAACTGAATCGCCGGGAGTGCGGAACCGGCGCATCCCTCCCGGGGAAGCCAGTCTGGTTCCACAAGGGAGGGCAGGACGAGGAGGAAGGCTTCTCCGCCGGGGGCTGAGCGCTCTTTCCCTCTAGTGTCCTTAGCTGCCCCCGTTCCCAGCATCCGCCGTTCATTTGCCGCCTTCCAACGCGTGACCCCGGCGCGCTCGCGTCCTGAGCCGGTGACAGGCGCGGGGTGCGCCGAGAGGTCCCATGTGCCCCCTCCCTCTCCTGGCTGCCGCAGTCGCCGCGTCCCGAATCCCGCTCCGGCTCCTCGGCAGAGGACTTGCCACCGCCGCCGCCATGTCTGCCGCCGGGCGACTCAAAACCGTGGACTACGAAGTGTTCGGGAGAGTGCAGGGTAGGGGACCGCCCCCCTACAGTGGGAGATCAAGGACGCGTTAGGGGAGGACGGGGAGAAAGCTACCAGAAGCGCCACCCATCTTAACGAACCCCCCGCCTCCAACTTGCTGTGGCCGGGACTTCCGCTCTGCCATGACACAGCAGGCGCGGGAGGCCAAGAAAGCGGAGCGCGCTTGCGCCGAAGAGCCGGGGTGGGCGGGGTAGGAGAGAGGAGAACGCGGGGGTGGGGGCGGGGTGTGACGGGAGGGAGAAAGGCCACCGCCGGGCATTCCCAGCCCGCTGGGTGAAAGGGTGCGTGGTCGGGGCCTGGCGGGCAGAGAGGGAAAGAAGGTTGGGTGGGAAAGGGAGAGAGGGCCTTTGAGCTAGTGGTCCTCGTTTGATGCCACTAAAACTACTGGGTTGACCGGAGTTTCAGAAAGGACACCTCAATGATGTTTGATGGTTCACGCTGCCAGAGATGACACTCCTTACCTCGCTCCGCCAATGTAGCTCCTAAAAAAATTAAGTCATCTAATTTTTGTTTCATCCTAAATTTAAATAGTTGCAAAGCATGTAATGTCTGGCTTCTTTTTACTATTGTTATTTCTAAATGTTAAATCACTCATTTAGCCAATGGAACATAAGCATGGCAGTGATTTACTATTTACCGTTTTTCATTTAAATTAAAGCTTTTTTTTTTTTAAGGAATTTATTTATCTATTTGACAGAGAGAGATCACAAATAGGCAGAGAGGCAGGCAGAGAGAGGAGGGAAAGAGGCTCCCCACTGAGCAGAGAGCCCAATGTGGGGCTCTATCCCAGGACCCTGAGATCATGACCTGAGCCGAAGGCAGCGGCTTAACCCACTGAGCCACCCAGGCGCCCCCTGTTTGAGACTTTCTTACCGATCACCCTATCAAGCTTTTTTGGTAATTTGTATGTATAGTATGTATGTGTGTATATATATACACATATACATTTAGATATATTTTCTTGATTTCCTTTGGCCATAAAGCTCTATTATTATTATTTTTTTTCCTTTCTGGCGTGTTGCTGTTGTGATTATTATTGGAATACTATCAGGAAGTTAAAAATACATTTAAAGATATGATAAACATTATTCAATTTAAAAGGAAAGTTTGTATTGGAAATTTATTCCTTAAGGAGAAATCTGGGGGTATTTATGGAACATTGATTAAAGGATGTGTACTCTATTTTGGTACACTAGAGGTTTTTACACTTTAGGGTGATGTACAAAGTCAGATTAAAGAAGGGCAAGAGTATGCTTTTTGTAATTCAATGGGCCTTCCTTTCAAAGGTAGCTGTGAAAAGAAAGGTAGGAAAGGAGAACCACATCAGAGCATAGGTGCTTTCTCAGGCCCTTGTCAGGAAAGAATACATGTGAAAGTTGAAGATCTGGAAATCGATTTGCTTAAAATTATCCATGGCCTTGTACCCTATAGAAAGCCTTTGGGTACACCCAACGATCTGGTATTGAGGATTGAAAACTGCAGTAAGTCGTTGGAAGCAGTGGAATATGAAAATAGTGGCAGAGACCACCTGACAAAATATTTGGTCATTTGGATAGAAATGGCAGTAGTTAAGGAGTGCATGTATGTGTGTGTGCAGGTGACATTTATGGGGTATGTTCCATGTGCTGATCATCTTACTATTTTTTACTTAATCCTCATCACAATTTTGTGAGATTTATGTCTCACTGCTCTCTTCACAATGAGAAAGCAGAAATGGAGAGGTTCACTAAGTTGGACAAGTCCTTAGTTGACAAATGGAATTTGATCCTGCATCTCTCAAATTCTGAAACCTGCACTTTTCCATTATGCAGTGTTTTTCTATTAATATATAATGTGTTTCTCTTGATTTTAACAATATAATTATACTTTTTGTGCATATGGTGGTTGTGTTATGTGAAGATCAATTTTGGGCAGCATTACAAATATAAGAAAGAAATGTACTACACGTAAGCAGTGGGATTTTAAAAAATCCGCTTTAGGGCTAACTCACATAGTTTGCAGTATGTTCAATGGAAAAGTACATGTATACTATTGATTTATCAAGACATAGTTTGTAAGACAAATTCATAATCACATGTTTGCACACATATACACTGACATTTGCTGAGAATTTAGGATGTGCCAAGCTCTGTACTCAATGTTTTACACGAGTTGTCTCATTGAATCCTCAATCCTGTTGTGATCTCAACATTTCCCTCATTTAACAGGTTGAAAAACTGTGGCATTGACAATTAACTTTCCCAGGTTATGCAGTGAGTTAAGTGGTGGTGCTGGGATTTGAACCTCGACAAATTGATATTAGAGCCCAAGCTCTTCTTAATCATTATAATCTATTGATTCTCCTCTCAATACTTTTCCATCTTTATTTTGCCTTCTTCCTAACTAATGCACCAAACACATATACATATATACACTGATGTAGGACGTTGGACTCAGCCATTTGGACGATTCTGGATGACCCAGAGGGTATATTTATGGCAGTTTGGCTCCAAGGAAGTTTGACCTGGTCTATAAGCAATCAGACCTATGCCTCTTTCTCCGTTGCTGGCTGACACTGCCACTATTTCATCAGTCTGTATCTCTGTCTTATAAAATCCACTATTTTCTCATGGATTACCTAAGAAATAAATACAACCATTAGCCTTTTGTCTGAGTCTTAATGATGATGTTGAAATAATGGACAATAATCAAAATAAAATTTAATTTTAATATAAAATGGATAATAATTAGAGGGAACATTGCTAATTTAACTTTTTAACTAATTTAAAATCTTAGTGAAAGCTGGCTTGCTAGAAATAATGGCTATGAAAATAAATTTACAATGGAAGTAGCTATAATTGGGAATATTTAAAATGGACAAAACAGATTGACAAATAAAATTGTCAGTAAAATATTTAAATGGAAAATATTCCTGATGAAAATGGTTTCAGTGATAGCAAAATGAACATAGAAGATATGGAAAATGATTTAATTGTCCTGTCCTGATGAAAAATTGGTCAATGAATTAAACTGACTTGCTGGAGTTTATGATAGAAAATATTTTCCAGCCAAAAAGATCGTTTTATTTCTGTTTAGAATGTTTGAATTTGAGACATCCTTGGTGACAAAAGGCAGTCAAGACATTCTAGGGGTCGAGTATTACCTGCCTTGTTCTCAAATACACACAGCCTAATTTATAAACAGATTGTATTCCAAAAATTAGATAACTTGGTTCTTTGAAATTCAGGAACATACACTTATAGAAACAATATTACCAATAGTGGATTCACGTCTCAGTTTCTCCTGCAAAGTTTACATAGAGAGCCTTTGATTGCTGTTGCTTTCATCGCCACATCTCTAACTCTACCTTTTTAAAAACTAAATGTGTTTTAGAATAGTTTCAAATTTATAAAAAAGTTGGAAGATACCCCATATTCAGTTTCCTTAATTAACATCTTACACTAATATAGTACATTTGTCCCAGCTGGTGAGCCAACACTGATACATTATTATTAACTAAAGTCTGTATTTTATTCAGATTTGTTTAGTTTTTACCTGAGGTCCTCTGTCTGTTGCAGGATTCATCTAGGATATCACTTTACATGTAGTCCTCTTGTCTCCTTAGTCTTCTTTAGGCTGTGACAGTTTTGTAGACTTACCTCGTTTTCATTGATTTTAGTAGTTTTGAGGATTACTTTGAGCTTAGGTACTTTGTATAAATCTCCCCATTTGGGATTTCTCTGGTATTTTTGTCATAGTAAGGTTGGGGTTATGGCTTATTGGGAGGAAGACCATAGAGGCAAAGTGCCATTCTCATTACACCGTACTTATCAAGGGTACAGACACCGTACTGAGTGTACATACTATCACTGTGATTATCACTGTTGATGTTAACCTCGATCGCCTAGCTTGGATAGTGTTCATCAGGTTTTACCACTGTTAAGTTACTCCTACCACCGCTTTTCATCCTCTACATTTTAATTTCCATGTTCTCTAGGAGCGCCTGGGTAGTAGTAGCTCAGTGCGTTAAAGCCTCTACCTTCGGCTCTGGTCATGATCCCAGGATCGAGCCCCGCATTGGGCTCTATGCTTAGCGGAGAGCCTGCTTCCTCCTCTCTCTGCCTATCTCTCTACCTACTTGTGATCCCTATCTGTCAAATAAATAAATTAATTAATTAAAAAAAATCTTTATAATTTCCATGTTCTCTAGAACATGGTTTAACATGTTTTTCCTCCACCAATTTCTGTTGCCCTGGGGCCTTTGGGATAAGGGAAAGGGAGCAGGGGACTGAACTTCTGTCTTTTTAGAGCATTTGTAACCATGCATGGCTTAAAATGTTTCTACAAATCTTTAATTACAGTTACATCTAGAATATAATCTGAAAATTTGAAAAGGAAATTGATTAAGCTGTGTAGAGATGCTTCGATGCTTTGCTGGCTCTTGGGTAAATACTAATGACAGTCATAGAAATGGATTGTGGCCTTCTGTGCTTTAGAAATTCAACAGTTGATTTTTGACAATGTTAACTCAGACTCAGAATAGGAGTAGTTTATTGGACTACAGACATACATAATTTTCTTTAAGATTGATTAAAATAAAAATTGGGATGTGTTATTAAATAGCTTTGTCAGACACCACATGATTTGGATGTACACATTTTTCCTTATATAGACAGGAAAAGCTGTGTTTGAGAGGTTGAAAATTTTAGTACCAACAGTCAAGAAACATAAATATTGTGAAGTCTAATTCCCTTGCTTATCTTTGTTCCCTACAGCATTTCATTTATAGTCCTGTTCTACTCCTTGTTTTTACATCTTGTTAATCTAGTCTGCTTTCAACTACAGTTATTTGTGTACACATATCTGTGCCCCTTACTAGGCAAAAAAGGATAGTATTTTCAAGGTCAAGCTGATGGCTTGTTTTTATAGCCCCTACAGCTGCGCTTCTGGTGGGGACTTTAAAAGTGTCTTCAATTAAATTGAAGTGCTTGGGGATATTTGGCTTGGAGAAGAAACAGTAGTGAGACGGCTGTTTCAACAATCTGAAAGATGCCATGGTGTGTGGCTCCAGGGGACAGACCCTGGATGGAAGATGAAGGTTACAGGAAGGACTTTCTAAAGAAAGATGTTTAACCTCGTCGAGAGCGGCTGTGTAAAGTAGTGACTGGATGACTTCCCGCGCTCAAACCTGACACAGGCAGTCACATCCCAGGATGAAGGGGCAAAAGACAATATAAAAATTTGATTTTACATGAAAAGATGCGGATGTTTAAAATTCATCATGATTTCTTTAAATATCAGTGTTTTTTGTGAATTTAAAGTAGGATTTGCTTTGCAAATATTCACCTCAGAGGTTCTCACTGACACATCTTTCCACAGTTGCAGTCGATTGAGCCCTGATGCAGCAGTGAATTGTGTTTGGAGTCTTTCGTAACTGAAGGGGCTGGTGTCTCTGTCCCAGTTTCCAGAGTGGTGTGTCTGTGAAAAACCTGCATGTGTCATCTCAGCTCTTTAACAAGCGAGGTGGAAGCGGGGCAGAGAGGTCATGGAAGCCCATAGAAGCATCTCTTGCCACATAGGCCGCGTCCCAGGAGGGCTCCATTCCAGCCAGGGCCGATAAACTGCAGAGAATCTATATTCGCGTTGGCTTTTTCTTTCTATACGGCCCTCCCTCTGTGGCACCAAGTGCTTCCAACTAGGGATCAGGACTCTCAGAAAGGTTCTGAGAACAGAGGAGCTTTGGATAGTTAATTCTTGCATGGTTCACTGCTTCACAAAGTGAGTGAGCTAGAGGTCCTGATGCCTCTCTATGCACATTCCTCATAAGCCTTTGTGGTTAAGAGGCCTAATAAATAACCCCCCTCTTCATTATGTGAAGCAGAATTTGGGAATGTGGTGTGAATCTTCAGGTAAGTGCACTTCATGACAGTTTTTAGTGCAGAAGAAAACACACTCTCCTGGGGACACACAGGGCTCCCCTGACAAGCAGAGATAGGATCCCTGAGGGAAGCTCTCTCCAGGAGAAGGAAGAAGTCAAAGCACTGGGCTATGCTTGTTTCTCCTTCTGGACTTACCAGTTCACTGCATGTCGCTGTGATGGAGTAGGGGCAGGGTAGAGTGACTAGGAAGGTCACACTAATGGATTATTTCTCCTCAAGGCAGGAACTATCATGGAGGCAAAGAAGCTTTCTCCTCTAGAGATAGGTTGTAAAGTCCAGAGAGAGCTCAACCATGTAGCTCTGGCTGCGGCACTTAAAGATGTTCTGTTCCCCAGAGTGTCTGTGTGTGGGGTGATAGGAAGAGTCAGGGAGGTTGTCTGGTGACCACAACGGAAGAATGACTGCCCTTGTTCAGCAGATAAAGGCAGGAAAAACTACAATATGGTCCTGTTTTCTGCTCTTCTTTTTCTTTCTTTCTTTCTTTCTTTTTTTTTTTTGGTGACATTTTAAAAAATTGTGATATAATTCACATAATATTAAACTCATCCTTTGAAAGTGTTCAAAGCATACTCAATATACAATGATTTTTCCAGTAATCACAATTTTTTGCACCCATCACCACTATCTAATTCCAGAACATTTCCAAGAACTCCTCTCTCACATTTCCCTTTAGCAGCCATTCCCCATTCCCTTCAGGAGGGTCAAGGCTGAGCCCATTGCAATGGCTTTCGTCTTTTCCTCATGGTTTCAAGAAGGCTGCTATAGCTCCATCATGATATTCACCCTACAGTCAGGAAGGGGGAGGCTATAGGACCAAACCACCGTCAAGTCAGTCCTGTCAAGGTGCTTTCCTGAAGCCCTCTACCTCCAGACACGGATCGCATCTCATGGGTCACTCTTCTTAAAAGGAAGATGGGAAATATAGAAAGGCATGTTACTGCCCCAAGTAAAATCAGAGTCTGTTAGAGAGGTAGAAGGGGAGAATGAATTCTGTGTAAGCAGCTAGCAGTGTCTGCCCCACAGATATACAGATATTAAGTAAATTTAACAGTAATGATTACATTCTGTATACTTTCCCAGGTAGTGACACAGAAGGACATGTTACAGGAAATCTCAACCTCAAAACATTAGATCGATAACCAAGGCAAGCCAAGTTTCTGTTAAGTCCATATTGAATCTTTCATACATGATTTATTTCAGTCTTATGTTTTTTGTCCATCAGTCACTGCCTAGAGTCAGGAGCAACACTTCCATTTTCTACCCTGTTTGTCAAGCAGTATGAATTTAGGCTAAAATTATGTCTCGTAAACTTAAATGGCAGTCCCTGAGTTCTACTGTTTTAGGATTTGTTCGGTAAATATGAGTGTGCCCTTATCACTCACCGTTCAAAACACAGCCACCAGATCCTGCTCCATCTCTCACCTCAGATCCTCTAACTTCTCCAAGATGACCAACTCAAATCTTTTTCCATTCTCGTGGTTGTTATGTCTTTATTTATAAACAACATGCAGATATTACTATTTCTTGTTTTGTCAACTTAGATATTCTCTAGTGGCTTCTTGCTATCCTTTATATTAAATACTGAATAGGTATGTATACATGTAATTTTAACTTTTAAAGTAAAACTGCCAGTTGTTTTACCAGCAAAAAAGGGTTCATTTGGGAATGAAAGAGAATTGCAAGTCAGGACAAACAAGATGGGACACAACCTTAGGTGAATCTGGGCAACAAAGGACAGGCATGCCTTTTTAAGGAGAAAAGGGGTACGTTGGGAAGGCTGTCATGAACTAAAAGTCCAGGGGAGTAAACTGGGAATATCAAGTGTGGTGGCTTCTCGTTGGCTGAGCTGTTGCCCAGATAGGGGTAGGGGATGAGGAAAGTGTTTCTTCCTTAGGCTGGAGAAGTAGAATAGTATCCACGAGCAAGGTCAAGCCTGTGTAAGGTCAGGTCTCTCACTTTGTGCTGGGTCTGAAGCGGACTATAAGTGGTAGGGCATGAGAGCTCCCCCTGCTGAGACCCACCTAACTTCATTTTAGTGAAATTTTCCGTTACTAATTTTCACAACACTATGTATCATCATTTAGGTAAAGTTCTGCTAGAATCAACACAGAAGTCTTGAGATTCTTTCCAGCTCTAAATTGCAGTAAATTTATTATCATCACTTTGATTAGACTTAAAGTCTCATCAATTTGCTTGTATGTATATTTGCAATATTAATAAGGAATTATTACAGGAGAGCTAAGTATTTCACTTAAATATTTATCAGCTGGTTTATCTTTCATTCATTTATTCGGCAGTTATGTGCCAAGGTCTGATCTAAGTGCTGGGAACACAATGGTGAACAAAACAGAAAAAAGTCGTGCCCTAATAGAATTTAGAGTGAAGACAGGACATTTAAGAAAAGTAAATAGGGCACCTGGGTGGCTCAGTGGGTTGAGCCTTTGCCTTCGGCTCAAGTCATAATCTCAGGGTCCTGGGGGATCCAGGCCCGCATTGGGCTGTCTGCTCTGCAGGGAGCCTGCTTTCCCCTCTCTCTCTCTGCCTGCCTCTTTGCCTACTTGTGATCTCCCTCTCTGTCAAATAAACAAGTAAAATCTTAAAAAAAATAAAAGTAAACAAATATCTTGTAAAGTCATATGGTAATTAGTACTATGCATATACAGGAAACATGTGGGGTGTATTGCTGTTTTAGATGAGTTGGGCAAGGGACATATTGTTACAGGATTTCTTTTCCTTTGGTGCCCGTGGCTCTTGGTCATGCCACTTTAAAGACTGAAAAGGCAGACCAGAGGAAGAGTGGTGGGCTACAAAATGAAGTTTCTTGGGTGATAGTGCAAAGCTCCAGAGAGGGAGGGGAGTGGAGAGGGTTGCCACTGGAGTTCCTAAGTCTAGGGGTTTTTATGGGCTTGTTGGCAGGCTGTTTTAATCTGATTAACCCTCTACCAGCCTGTCACCCAGTCAGGTTTTTGTCATCTACCTATCACGTGGGAAAGGGTGGAGGGCTCCTTCAAGGGTGGTGTAAAATCCTTTTAAGGGTGATTTCCTCTTAGGACTGGGAGCATGGAGTGCTTGACCCTGCCTGCCTTTCTTCCAACTTAATTAATACTTCTGAGGAGGTGACATTTGTGCAGAGACATGAATGAGCTGAAGTTAGTCATGAGAAGATTGGGGGAAGAGCATTACAGGCAGAGGGAATAGTACGTGCAAAGGCTGTGAGGCAGGAGTATGCTTGGCATACTGAGGAGCACGAAGGAGGCAGATTTGTCCAAAATAGAGAGAGCTCAGAGGGAGTCCTAAAATATGAGGTAGAATCATAGGTTGGGGGTAGGGGTCTGGAGGCTGTGGCAAGTAGCTAACCTCTTATTTTGAGTGTAATGGTAAATCGATAGAGTGTTTTTAAGCTGGGGAAGAAAGCGATATGACATTACTTAAATAAAGAAAATCACCTTGGGTGTCTTATAGAGAATGGACTGTAGGAGGGCAGAACTAGAAGCTGGGACACTAATTAAGGAGGCTGTGGAGAGAGGATGATCATTTGGACCAGGGCATGAAAACAGTATTACCCATTTTTCTAAAAACATTGAAATAGAATCTTATTTATTTATTTATTTATTTATTTATGGTAAGTCTTAAATGAAGTTTGGGACTAGAAATAATTTGTAAAGTGAGTGCAGTGACATGATTTTGAATATTTAAGTGATGATCTAAGTGAAGGGCTGCCTGGGCTGCTCCCAAACCAGGTCCAAGGAGGGCTCAGGGGAGGGTGTTTTGGTTTTTTTTTTTTGGCTTTTCATTGTCTGTAGCTCCTCTCCTGTAGTGCTGTGGGCATGTCAAATCAGTGAATGAACGTTGCTCTGCAAGCACATGATTTATTACTAACACGAACAGCGTCAACCAGAAATGCATCAGATTTGCCATACCCTATCAGACTTTTCCCTTTCTGATGCAGTTCTTGATTGGAAATAAAAATCATGGGGCGCCTGGGTGGCTCAGTTGGTTAAGCGTCTGCCTTTGGCTCAGGTCAGGATCTCAGGGTCCTGGGATCAAGCCCCACATTGGGCCCCACACTTAGCAGGGAGTCTGCTTCTCCCTCTCCCTCTGCACCTATCCCCCATTCGTGCTCTTTCTCTCTTAAATAAAGAAATAAAATCTTAAAAAAACAAAAACCAAAAACCTTTTCAAACCTTTCCCAGGCCTTCCATGAAGGTAGCATCACCCATTGGTTCTATACTTTGGTGGGCATGTGAATCACACAGAGAGGATGCTAAAATCAGATTCCTGGGCTCCACCTGCAGAGTTTGTTTCTGTAGGTCTGGGGAGGGGCCCGAGAATACGATTATCTGAAAAACTCTGGTTCTGCTGGTGCTGTTGGGCATTGGGCTATTTTTTAAATAGGAAAGAGCTGGACCAGATGTTTCCAATTTCTGTTTACTTCCGTTGCCTGACTTTTTTTTCTTAATGCTGACATCATAGGGGGCTGCTTGCTGTGGAGGACCTCTGGGGAATGGGCGCAACATAGCCCTGCCTCAAACCTTTCATGCTTCTTGGGCAGCGTCTTTCGGGATCCCCTCACACCTAGGATAAAACAACTAAATGCTTTTCACAGTTCTGCCTGTTTTTTCTTCTGTTTTGTTGCTCTCTTCTACATGGTCTGCTTTAGCAGAAGTTTCCCTGTGAGTTTTCCTCCAGTTCCTAGCATATCTACAAGCTACCGTCTTTCCTTCTGTCTATATCACTAATTACCTTTCTGATTCCCCTTCAGATCAATGCTTGCCACTCATCATTTCTCCTCATTTTATATGTACCTTTTAAATATTTTTACAGCCATATAAAAATTCCATTTGCGATACATCCTGTATTTATTGCTTTACTGCTCTTTTTCTTCATGTTCATTCAATACTGCAATATGCAGTCATCAGGAAACAAATGATACCCCCTGCTATTATAAATCTGCTTACAAATTATATAACATTTTCTAAGCCATCAATTTCTTCTGTATCTTCTTTAGTAGGCTTAATTGCTGTATGTATAGGCACTATCTTTTGACCTCTTTGACTATTGGTTTAATCGATCACTTATGATTTCCCAATGTATTTAAAAATTTTTTTTTTTCAGTTGGGGTATGATTTAAATTTAGTAACATTCACCCTTTTTAGTGTATAATTTAATGAAAAATGCAAACAGTCCCTTAGCGACCACCCCAGTTGAGAGACAAGGCAGTGCCTTCACCGGAGAAAGTTCTCTCTTGCCCCTTTGCAGCACTCCTTCCCGAGCCCTTGGCAAACCTGAGCAGTTTCCTGTCCCTGAAATAAAAACAGAAATGTTTTATTACATTCAAATTTGAATTTAGTCCTTGTATTTAGAGAAGAAATTCTGAAAGCTGGGTATGAGTAAGCTGTATGCCACATATACCAAAAGGTCCTTGGTAGTAAGTATTTTGTTTCATTGACCATTTTGAAATAGAATGAATATGCAGTGTGGCTTTTCATGAGTCTTTGGTTTCAGAATATTACCATTTTTCTCCAAAAAGCCTTCCTTTTCTGTTATTATTTTAAAAGAAAATAATTTAAAAAACCACTTTCTGAGTATGTTCAGATATGAAAGTTTTTGTTCATTTTTTTTACTTACTATTTAATAAACTAGATGAAAGTTAAGTCAGGAAATACATAATTTTTTTAAAGGTAGACAAACTAACATTTCTTTTTATCTTCTTTTTTTTTAATACAGGTGTTTGCTTCAGAATGGTAAGTCAATTTTTTGTTTTTTTTCTCCCCCTACTTGTTATTTCTATTTACAGAGATAGAGCAGTTTTCTACTTAGTGCTAGCTTACTGCTTATTTTCTGTCCTTGACAGTAAATGAAATATTTGTATTTTTTCCAAACTACTGCCTGAAATTTTTTTTATTACAGTTGTCTTTTGAAAGTAGTCTATCAAAAACATTACAGCATGCCTAGTTTGTAGTTAATCTTTTGTATGCATTTCAAAAATTCATTTACTGGGATGATTGAATTTTGGCTAGGTATACTGAACATAAAGTGTGGGATCTGCTCCATGTTCTGGATGAAAGAAATCCTCCAGGCAAATCTTGAATTCCAGGATGAAAAATGCCCTTGTTGCGTTAAGGAAGTGGTTCTCAGGGGTTAAGACAGGTTAAGGCTCCTTAATGCTTTAAAAATTTTTCCTTTGTTAATATTTTCCTTTCCTAAAAGTAAAAGGTGCATGTGTTTTCACCTACTGTCAGAGCTAGCAGTCACTAGATTAGCTCTCTCTTCCTAACTTCCCAAGAGTTCTAGTATGTTCCTAACCAGTGAAGTCTCCTCCTTTTGAGATAGTCCCCTGCCCCACAGTTCAGATTGTCTCCTCTTTCATTATTATTTTCAGAACCAGCTCCCACATAAATCCTAGCTGTAACCATCTCTGTTTAGTTGGGGGAAGTAGAGTGTATAGATTCTTAGTCACTTTGACCTCCAAGCAGAAGACCCTGTTTTTAAAAAGTTCCAGGAGATAGTATCCACAAGAATTTAGTATAATGTAGTTAAAATAGTTCAAAGTAAAATGTTGCTAGGTTTTCATCTGTCATCATAACTGAATTTAAAACTGAGAAATTTTTAGAAGACTGTAAAGAATAATAGGAGAAATAAACTTACCTATAGACAGTTATAACATTTGTGTGGCAAGTCCACAGCCAATGGAAGACATCAGAAACTTTTAATTGAATACTGTGTACTGATCATAATTCAGTATTTTCCCTCAGTGATTGAAAATCTTAGGATAATCATCATTTGGAGCCCAGACAATGTAATTCAGTGTTAGAAAGTTATTGGGGGAGTGCAACTGAATTTTATGGATCCCAAAACACATCATGGAAACTGTTTTCTATCAGTTTATTTTCTCATAATGTGCTCATCTTTACTGAAAGTGGAATTTAATAAAATTTACCCTTAAATGAAGGTTCTTGTAAACAGAGGAGTGATTGTAGGTCAGCTACGTGATTTTTGTCAAGGACTGTAGGAAAAAAAATTATTATTAGTTACATTTTTTGATGCTGGATTTTGTTTCACTAATTTTCTCCTAAAACCAGTACACAGAAGGTGAAGCTAAGAAAATAGGAGTGGTTGGCTGGGTGAAGAATACCAGCAAAGGCACTGTGACAGGCCAAGTGCAAGGCCCCGAAGAGAAAGTCGATTCCATGTAAGTAGTAAGACTAATAATGCACTCATGTGATTAATGAACTTATTCTAATGTTTCATTAAACAATAAGAATAGTATCGATGGACCAAATTCAGTTTGTAGATTATAACTAAACTAACATGCTTTTAGGCATACGAGCTCCTTGTTGGTATACCTCCTCAGAGTTGGGATGGAATTTGTGCATTTAGGAATGGATTTCCCACTTGGCCAGGCCCTCCAAAAGAGCAATGGCGTCATTCTCCAATCTATTTCCCCCACGTCTCTTCTAATGTGGGGGAAACAAACATCTTGGGCCCATGTACCTCTCATTCAAAGTGGCTGTGAATAAGCAAAAGCCTTTGGATGGTTTCTGAAGTTCTTTTAATTAATTAATTGATGATTGATTGATTTTTTTGAGAGTATGTGAGCATGTGACAGTGGGGGAAGAGGGGAGGGGCAGAGGAAGAGGGAAAGCCTGCTAGAGATTTCTAGCAGGCTCTATGCACAGCACAGAGCCTTACATGGGGCTCATTATCACAACCCTGAGACCATGACCTGAGCCGAAATCCCAGGCATTCCTGATCTTAAAGTTCTTTTTTTAAAAAAGATTTTATTTATTTATTTGACAGAGAGAGAAACAGCGAGAGAGGGAACATAATAAGCAGGGGGAGTGGGAGAAGCAGGTTTCCTGCCAGAGAGCTTGATTCCAGGGCCCTGGGATCATGACCTGGGCGGAAGGCAGATGCTTAATGAATGAGCCACCTAGGTGCTCCGGTTCTTAAAGTTCTTAAAGTAAACTTCAAGGCCAAAAGGCTGCTCTCTCTTTCTTATTAAGTATCTTGTTTATCTAACTGTAATTTTATTTTTACTGTTGGTAAAAGTGTGTTTTATGAGTTGTATGGTAACCATAATGAGTCCTTGTGTTCCAAAGGAGACCAGATTCAGTAGTAATGAAAAAAGTGCCCTGTCATATTCAAAGGCCTTATCATTTCAGTTTCATAAATTCCATTGTTCTCTGTAGTATTTTTTTAATAAAAAATAGCTAATGTTTACTGCAGATTAGTAGTATTAGGCAATATGGTACACACTTCAAGTGGTTTATCTCATTTAATATTCACAATGGATCTTATGAAGTAAGTGCTAAGTCATACCCAATTTATTTTATTGTTTGCAATTTATTTTTGTTTTCATTACTTAATGTTTTCAGATCTCAAAAGTAATACTTTTTTTGCTTATTGTAATAAGTGAAGTAATAAGATGCAGAGAGTTAAAAAAGCAAAGCTAGTAATCTGCCCCTTCTCTTCTTTCCTCCCCTTGATAGAACACGGGCCTGTGGCCTTGTGAAGATTTTCTGAAGCTTTCTCTTTCATTTAGAATTATTTAAGCATTTATAGTTAGGTTTTTGCTTGTTTTTACCAAAATAGACTACTTTATACATATTTTTCTATAACTACTTTTTCATTTTATAGCTATTCATCAATCAGTAAACAAATAACCACTAAGTCCTTATTTTTTCTAATTTCTTTACATATAAGTACATACTTTTTGTATAAAATTATACCCCAACTTGGAAAGTGGGGTCTAAAAATTTAATTTTCATAAAGTATGTGGTAACAGTTAAGGAAAAACAATAATTTTCAGTAGGATTGCCCAAAATGCAGATAAGATTGTGAGACTTATGTTGTGTAGAACTAAGTAGTTCAAAAAATGATAAAGTGCCAAATGACTATGAAGTATTGGGAATGGGGGCTGCACGGGAGGATAGGTGCTCATGTCTATCACGTGATAGCCTAATCCATGCTATAGCAGATTTCTGATTAATATCCTTCACATACCCATATGATACATTCTGTCATTTTTTCTTTTCAATCCCTGCGTTACCCCTCTTCCTTCCTAGTACTACCACTGATTTGTGTTAGCAACTGGCTTCCTCCCCTGTTTGTTTCCATATTCACAGTTTTGGGTTGTGTTCAGTATTTGCTTTTTAAAAATGGGATCATGGTGTATACACTTCTCTGCATCTCACTTTAATATTCAAAAATATCTCCAGGAAACAAACAATTTAATTTTTAAAAGTTCAGAAGGCATGAATAGACATCTCTCCAAAGAAGACATTCAGATGGCCAATACATATATGGATAGATGCTCATCATCCCTCATCACCAGGGAATGCAAATCGAAACCACACTGAGATATCTCCTCACAACTATCAGAGTGGCTAAAATACAAAACACAAGAAACAAATTTGATGAGTCTGTGGAGAAAAAGGAACGCTCATGCACTGTTGATGGGAATGCAAACTGGTGGAGTGACTGTGGAGAACTGTATGGAGGTTCCTCAAAAAATTAAAAATGGAAATACCATATGATCCAGTAAACTAGTATGGGGGATTTACCCAAAGAAAATGAAAACACTTATTCAAAAAATATATATGTACCTGTATGTTTATTGCAGCATTATTTATAATAGTCACATTATAGAAACAGCCCTAGGGTCTACCCATAGATGAATGGTTAAAGAGTATGTTACACACACACCCTGGAATATTACTCAGCCAAAAAAAAGAATGCAATCTTGCCATTTGCAACAACACGGATGGACCAAGAGAGTATAATGCTAAGCAAAAGTAGTCAGAGAAAGACAAATACCGTATGATACCACTTGTGTATGGAATTTAAGAAAACAGATGAACAAAGAAAAAAGAGACAAACTGAAAAATGGACTCTTAACTATAGAGAACAAACAGATGGTTATGGAAGGGATGGGTGGGTAGAATAAGTGAAGAGGATTATGGGTACACTTACCATGATGGGCACTAACTAATGTATAGAATTGCTGAATCACTATAGTGTAGACCTGAAACTAACAGAACACTGTATAGTAATTATACTAGAATTATAAAACAAAATAAAACAAAAATACATCCAGGAAAACTCACCCAAATCAAATGGTAGAGCTTTAATCCATTCTTTTTAATAGTTGCTTAATATTCCACAGTATTAATGTGCCATTATTTATTATCTTATTGCTGAGAATTCTTTTTCTTTCTCTCTTTTTATTTTTCCAAGTAAGAGCAATGCCATAATAAATATTTTACTGGTGATTTTATATTTGAGAGATAGATTCCCAGAAGTGTGGTTTGTTGGTTGACATGTCTGTGTACTGTTAATTTTAAAAATATTTGTCAGACTACTTTGCAAAACAGCTGTAAACAATTTACATTTTTTTTCTATTCATCCTGTGGGCAATTGGTATTATTACTCTCTAATTTTCTTTTATCTGATTGGATATAGAGTGATGTATTATTTTTTTCACTGTAATTTGCATTTCTCTAATTGCTGGTTATTTTGAGCATGTTCATGCTTATGGCTATCTGGATTTGTTCTCATGAACTAACTTCCTTTCACATCCTTTCCCCATTTTCCCATGGAACTGTTTGTCTCTTGCCAATTTTTAAGAGCTCTTTTTATTTTTATTTATTTATTTTTTAAAAGATTTTATTTGACACAGAGAGAGAGAGATCACAAGTAGACAGAGAGGCAGGCTCCCTGCCAAGCAGAGAGCCTGATGCGGGGCTCGATCCCAGGACCCTGAGATCATGACCTGAGCCGAAGGCAGAGGCTTAACCCACTGAGCCACCCAGGCGCCCCCTAAGAGCTCTTTTTATATTGGTAATGATTACTAACTCATTATCTCTTATCTCTTTTGCAAGTATTTTCCCAAATCTATCCTTTGCCTATTCATTGGTTTTGTTTATTTATGATAGCTTTTGCAACATAAATTGTTTTAATTTGTATAAACTCAAATATGGTTATCTTTTCTTTCTGGTTAAGAAACAGATTGTAGGGGGTGCCTGGGTGGCTCAGTTGTTAAGCATCTGCCTTCAGCTCAGGTTATGATCCCAGGGTCCTGGAATTGAGACTGATGTTGGGCTCCCTGCTCAGCAGGAAGCCTGCCTCTCCCTCTCCCATCCTCCCTGCTTGTGTTCCCTCTCGCTCTGTGTCTCTCTCTGCCAAATAAATATAATCTTTAAAAAGAGAGAGACAGATTATAAGTGTTGTTCTAACTTTTTTATGCTTTATTTATTATATTTAGCATTTATTCCATCTGGGATTTGTTTTTTATTTATAATATGGGATTGGGGACTGTTTTCTACCAGATAGATAGCCAGTTGTGCCAGCACTATTATTAAACAATCAGTCTTTCCCCGTCAAATTGGAATACATTTTTTCATATATTGAAATAGCGTATTAATTGGATATTATTCCTGGGTTCTCTGTTCTGGTCCTCTACTAGAGCTACTCATCTATTCCTAGACTAAGACTCCATATTGATTTAATTACAGTGTCTTTGTAGGATATTTCCTTTCACAATTTTTTTCATTCATTTATTTGCTTCCTTGGGCACTTATTTTCTCTCTAAACTTTAAGATACTCCTTTTCATTTAATTGGAATCATATCTGTTTTTTATTTTTATTATTTATTTATTTAAAGATTTTTTATTTATTTGAGAGAGAGAGAGAGAGCATGCACTCATGGTAGGGGGAGAGGGGAGAGAGGGAGGGAGAGAGAGAGAATATTTTATTTATTTATTTTTTAAATTTATTTAACAGACAGATCACAAGTAGGCGGAGAGGCAGGCAGAGAGAGAGGGGGAAGCAGGCTCCCCGCTCAGCAGAGAGCCCGATGTGGGGCTCGATCCCAGGACCCTGGGACCATGACCCCAGCCGAAGGCAGAGGCTTAACCCACTGAGCCACCCAGGCGCCCTGAGAGAGAGAGAGAATCTTAAGCAGACTCTAGGCTGAGTGCAGAGCCTGATGCAGGGTTTCATCTCGTGACCTGAGCCAAAAGCAAGAGTTGGATGCTTAAACGACCGTGCCACCTAGGTGCCCCAAGGAATTATATATATGTATATATTTTTTAAAACTTCCCTGATGGTCTTACAGATGTGCTTTCTAAAATAAACTTTCAGAGTACCTGGCTAGCTCAGTGGGTAGAGCATGAGACTCTTAGTCTGAGGGGTTATGAGTTTGAGCCCTTATACTGAATGTAGAGATTATTTTAAAAATAAATCTTAGGGGCATTTAGGTAGTACCATCAGTTAAGTGTCCAATTCTTGGTTTCAGCTTGGGTCCTGATCTCAGGGTCCTGGGATCCAGTCCTACACTGGGCTACCCACTCAGCGGAGAGTCTGCTTGAGATTCTCTCTTCCTCTCCCTTTGCCCTTTCACTTGTGCTGTCTCTCTTTTCTGTCTCTCTTTAAAATAAATAAATATTAAAAAAAATAAAATCGTATCTTAAAAACATCCAAAACTTTATTTTTTAGAACAGTTTTAGATTTACAGAAAAATAGTAAAGATATTATCAAGAGTTTCCATATACTTCTCACCCACTTTGCCCAAGTAACATTTTACATTGTCTGATACATATGTTACAATTAATGAGTCAGTATTGATAAATTAGTATTATTGAAAGTCCATGGTTTTTCAGATTTCTTCAGCTTTTACCTAATAGTCCTTTTCTCTTTTAGGAACCCATATTTTACTTGCTATTAATTCCACACTTTTATGATATTAAGAGAATTGATATTAAATCTTCCCATCTAAAATTGTGGATATCTTTTCATTTGCTCAGATTTTTAAATTTATCCTTCAATATGGTTTTGTGTTTATCATCACATAGATTTTGTGCTTTGCTTGCTGACTTTATTCCCAAGTCTTTGTCTTAGTCAGTTTGGGCTATTATAACATAAGTCCCATAATCCGGGTGGTTTATAAACAATAGAAATTTATTTCTGACAGTTCTGGAAGCTGGAAATGTGAGATTAGAATGCCAACATGGTCAGGTTCTGGTGGGAGTCCTCTGCGAGGTTGCAGACTACCAACTTCACATTCTATCCTTATATGGCAGAAAGAGCACTAGTTAGCTCTCTTATTACAAGGGCACCAATCCCATTCACCGGGGCTCTACCCTTATGATCTAACCACTTCCGAATACCATCACACTGAGATTAAGGCATCAACATATGAATGGGGGGGATACATACATTCCATAGTAAGATTTTATTGTCTTTTTAATCATTATGTATGGAATATTTTTCCCATTTCTATTTCTGTGTGCTTATGCTAGAATATGGAAAGCCTAATGACTTTTGTATATTTATCTTATATCAGGGTTACCGTACCAAATGTTCTCATTAATTTTACTAAGTTTTTTTTTTTTTTTGGTAAACTATAGTTATTGGATTTTTTAAGTATACAAATATGTAATTAGCAAAAATAATGTATCCTTTTTTTCAGTGTTTATTTCATTTGCCAGACTGACCCATCAAGACAATGTTGAGTAATAGCAATAGTGGGCAACCCTGTCTGTATTTGAAATGGTTTTATTTCATCAAGTAGAAGAGCTTGCTATTGATTATTGTTAAATATGCTTTATCACATTGAATTTCACTCTTGCATTCCTTGAATTAAGCTCTTATTGGTCACAGAGTGATATTCTTTTGAATCATTGCTGAATATTATTTGCTAATATTTTATTTAGAATTTTTGCATCTATATTTATAAGTGGGAATATCATTTCTTTTTTCTTTTTCTTTTTCTTTTTTTTTTCTTTTTTACTTATCAGGTTTGGCGTTAAATTTATTCTGGCTTCACAAAATATATTAGGAAATTTTACATCCATTCCTTCATTATGGAATAACTTAAATAATATTGGAATTACTGTTATTAAGTTAGCTCAAACAAGTTATGAAATTACTTGGTCCTGGTACCTTCTCAATGCTGGGCTATTAACCACCATTCCAATCTAGTCTATTGTAATTGGTAGGTTTGAGTTTTCTACTTGTTCCCAGATTCATTTATAAGTTTTGTTTTGGTTTGATTTTAAGATTTTATTTTTATTTTATTAATGAGAGACAGAGAAAGAAACAGAGGCAGAGGTAGAGAGAAAAGCAAGCTCCCCACCCAGCAGGGAACCCAATGCAGGACTGGATCCTGGGACCTTGGGATCATGACCTGAGCTGAAGACAGACACTTAACTGACTGAGCCACCCAGGGACCCCCATTTATGTTTTCTTAGGAAATATCTAGTTTTTCTAGATTTTCAAATTTCTTGCTATGGATTTTATTTATTTATTTGAAAGAGAGAGAAAGAGAGTGAACTCGTGCAAGAGCAGAATGAGTGGTAGAGGGAGGAGAGAAAGAATCCTAAGTAGACTCCGAAGCATGGAGCCTGATGTGTGCAGTTTGATCTCTCATGACCCTGAGATCATGACTTGAGTGGAAATCAAGAATCAGATACTTAACTGAGCCATCTAGGTGCCTCTGGATTTTATATTTTAAAAGTCTCTTTTGTATCTGTGGTTATATATCTTTTGAAAATTCCTAATCTTATATAATTTTATTCTTGCCTCCTTTCTCCTTAATCAGATTCTGGAGGAATTTATCTGTTGGTATATTTTCTTTTCTTTTCTTTCTTTCTTTCTTTTTTTTTTTTTTTTTTAAGATTTTATTTATTTATTTGACAGACAGAGATCACAAGTAGGCAGAGAGGCAGGCAGAGAGAGAGAGAGAGGGAAGCAGGCCTCCTGCTGAGCCGAGAGTCCGATGTGGGACTCGATCTGAGGACCCTGAGATCATGATCTGAGCCAAAGGCAGTGTCTTAACCCACTGAGCCACCTAGGTGCCCCATCCGTTGGTATATTTTAAAAAACAACTTTTGGATTTATTGATCGTTTCTTTCTGTCTTTTTGTTTGTTTGTTTGTTTTCTGTTCATTAATTTCAACCTTCATCTTTACTAATTCCCTCTTTATTTCTTTGTTGATCCTTCTCTAAGTCTTCAACACGAATTGTGGTTTCCTTTAGTTTTAGTCTTTTTAAGTTAATAATGAAGATGAATAGGCATTTCACTCTGAATAAGCTTTTGGTTTGCTCCATAGATTTTGGTAAAAAGTGTTCTTTTCATTGCTTTCGGGATAGTTTGTAATTTCATTTTTAGTTCCTCTTTGAATAATGACAGTGGTCTTCTGGGTATGTGTTTTTTTGAAATATCCAGTGTCCCTTTCTGTTTTTAATAATGTTTTTTGCCTAAAAGTTACTTTATCTGATATTAACAGTTATACACACTTTCTGTGTTACTATAGAATATAATTTTTTCCTTGCATAATTTTCAGTGTTTCTTTCTCATTGTGTGGTTTTGTTTATATTTGTTGAAATAGTTGATGAACAATGTTATATTACTTTGAAGTGTATCTCATTATGTTTTATATATGTCCTTTGCAAGCAGCATATAGCTGGGTTTTGTTTCTTTATGCAGTCACACAACCTTTGTTTTTAAATTAATGTATTTATCCATTTAAGCTTAATGAAATTACTCATATTTAGAATTAAATTTGTATCTTACTATGTTCTTTCCCCCTTGTTTTATTCTGCTTTCCTTTTCTTCTTTCTTTCATTTATTTTTATTTTTATTTTTTAAAGATTTTATTTATTTATTTGACAGACAGAGATCACAAGCAGGCAGAGAGGCAGGCAGAGAGAGAGAGAGAGGAGGCAGCAGGCTCCCCACTGAACAGAAAGCCCGAAGCGGGGCTCAATCCCAGAACCCCGGGATCATGACCCGAGCCGAAGGCAGAGGCCTTAACCCACTGAGCCACCCAGGCGCCCCTCTAGACTTCATTTAAATTGACTGTTTTTTATTATTCCATTTTTTGTTTCTTTTACTAGTATTTTCCTAGAGGTACAACATACAATCATAACTGGTCAAAATTTGATGTTAATTGATGTCTTACTCTCTTCCCTAACAATGTGAGATCTACAGTACCCTTTAAGTCCATTTATCTATTTATTTAGATGTAATTTAAATGATCTGTTTTAAAGCTCATCAGAAATTATTTCTAGGGTACCTGGGTGGCTCAGTGGATTAAGCCTCTGGCTTTGGCTCAGGTCATGATCCCGGGGTCCTGGGATCGAGTCCTGCATCGGGCTCTCTGCTCAGCAGGGGGACTGCTTCGCTCTCTCTGTCTCTCTCTCTGTCTGCCTCTCTGGCTGCTTGTGATCTCTCTCTGTCAAATAAATAAATAAAATCTTTAAAAAAAGAAAGAAATTATTTTTAAAAGTCAAGATTTTGGGGAGTGGTTTCTGTGTATATGCCATTTTTGTTGTTTTTTTTCCCCCTTGCTGAGTCTTTGGGTTTCTTCTGTACAGGAATATTTTTCATTCTGCCAAATGATTGTTCTTTATTATTTTCCTTCATTTGGGCTGTTGGTGATGTGTTACCTCAGTTTTTGTCTCTCTATATGTTTTTATTTTACCTTCATTCTTGAAAAATGTCTTTGTTGCATATAGAACTCTTAACTTGACAGTTACTCTTTTCCGTACCCTGTGGATACCATTACAGTGTCTAGCACCCATTGTTTTGTTGTGAAATCGGCTGTCAGTTTTACGCTTTGCTTCTTTAAAGTAATTTTGGCGTATTTAAAATGGCAGCAGTGGTAAAATTGCCAGTTTACACTTTGCGATAATAAATAAGAACATTAAGCTTGTCAAGTCGGTTTAGGTGATTTTCCCCAGTAATACTTAGTTCCTTGGGTACATATGCGGGAGAGGCATGAAGTGAGGTTCATTGGGGGCTGGTTGTTGCCTTCTCCAAGAAGTGAGAGAGCTGGGCTGGAGGGCATTTACAAGAGTGTGCCTAGAATGATGGAGCCTGGAGTCAGGTTTGGGCAAGATGAGAAATGGGCTGGGAAGAAATTGATGGGTATTGAGAACCGGTTGTCTTATTCAGTTGTGGGCCTAAGGACTTGGACAGCTTTTGGGAGCACTGTTGTGTTGCACAATGCAGCCGGGAATCAGCGGAGTCAATGCAGAAGGAAAGGGATGGAGTGGGGTTCTGAGACATCTCTGATGTTTCCCGCCCTGCTGTGAGTGAAGTGCTGGTGTGGATAGGCTCTATCACTGGCTTTTTTCTGTGTCCAGTGGTTCCTTAACTGGACTTCATCTGAGTACTGGTAAATGGAACTTCCTCCAGCTGCCTGAAAAATTAGTGAAATTTCACACACTTTGGGGTTGTCATGATTTTCTTTTTTCACTGCTTTTTATTATGGGATTTTCAAACCTATCCATGAATAGAGAGAATGGGACAACAAATCCCATGTGTCTGTTACCCAGCTTCAGTAATAATTTCTGCCATTCTAATTCCACATAGTTCTCCAACTCGTTTTTTGCTTTTCTCATTGTTAAGAGTATATAAAGCCAATTTCCTGCATCGTATTATGCACCTGTAAGTTAGGTTGAACAATGTGAAACTGTCAATTTGACAAAATTTTAAGGTACAAACCGGCAATTTCACATTTTTTAATCTAAAACCTTTACTGTTTTTCTCTGACAGAAACTCTATGTGCGTGTCAATGTATTTTTCTTTTCTTTCTTTCTTTCTTTATTTGTTTGACAGCCAGAGATCACAAGTAGGCAGAAAGACAGAGAGAGAGAGAAAGAGAGAGAGAGAGGAGGAAGTAGGCTCCCTGCTGAGCCGAGAGCCCGATGTGGGGCTTGATCCCAGGACCCTGAGATCATGACCTGAGGCAGAGGCTTTAACCTACTGAGCCACCCAGGCACCCTCAATGTATTTTTCCAAACCCAGAGCAGATCTATCTCCAAATACCAAAGTGCATTCTGTCACAGGTCTGCTGCATCTTCCCTGAGGCTTGTTTTTTTCCCAGGGTGGGTCTCTGCCTGCTGGACAGCCATCATTCTCATGCTGCCCTTTGTCCCTTTCTTGTGAAATGGGTTCCTGTTTTCTCAATCGTATTTTCATCATCTTTGATTTATTCCTTTGTTTTGTTGAAGCATAATTCTCCCTAAGATTCCCAGGAAAGGTACCAGAGAGACAAAAAGTTTGTACCCTTGTCCGCCTTCATTTGCCCTCATACTTGATTGCTTGTTCAGGTTATAAAATTCTCTCCCCTCCGGGTGCTTGGGGGGCTCGCTAGGTTAAGTGCTGACTCTTGATTTCTGCTCAGGTCATGATCTCAGGATCGTGAGTTCTAGGCCTGTGCTCAGCGGGGAGTCTGTGAGAGACTCCCTCTCCCTCTCCCTCAGCCCCTGCCCCTGCTAGTGTGTGTGTACATTCTTTCTCAAATAAATAAATCTTTAAAAAGAAATTCTATGCCCCAAAATATCACCCACTCAGAATTTTTTTTTTTTTCAAAGATTTTATTTATTTATTTGACAGAGAGAAATCACAAGTAGTCAGAGAGGCAGGCAGAGAGAGAGAGAGAGGAGGAAGCAGGCTCCCTGCTGAGCAGAGAGCCCAATGCAGGGCTCGATCCCAGGACCCTGAGATCATGACCTGAGGCGAAGGCAGCGGCTTAACCCACTGAGCCACCCAGGCGCCCCCACTCAGAATTTTGAAGGCAAAACTGCATGACTTCTTGTGCTGCTGTCATTCTCCTACAAAGGAGTGGCAGTTATGTTTATTTCACTCAGAAAGCTTTTTAGATATTCATTGTATCCCTATTTTTCTGTGTTTCACAGTTATCTGCCTTTGTCCTTCTTTTTTGTTTTTTTAAAGATTTTATTTATTTATTTATTTATTTGACAGACAGAGATCACAAGCAGGCAGAGAAGCAGGCAGAGAGAGAGGCAGGCTCCCCGCTGAGCAGAGGGGCTCGACGCGGGGCTCGACGCGGGGCTCGACGCGGGGCTCGACGCGGGGCTCGACGCGGGGCTCGACGCGGGGCTCGACCCCACAACCCTGGGATCATGACCTGAGCCCAAGGCAGAGGCTTTAACCCACTGAGCCACCCAGGCGCCCCCCTTTGTGCTTCTTTTTAATTGCATTTAAATGCTGGTCTCTCAGAGGAGGAGAATCCTCTGTCTCTTACCATTTCTTGCCTGCTCTCCCCTCGGTTCTCTTCCTTTGAAACTTGCTTGTGGACCTCATCCTCTAATTTTCATTTTTTCCTCACCTAGTTTCCAAACTTGGTTATCTGAAAACTATCTTACTTTCGTCTTCCAACTTTCTGATTAATTTTGTTTTTGTTGCGGTGTTTTGTTTCTGCTTCATAGCTCTTCATGTTTTCTCTAGATCTCTCTGAGGGCATTTTCTGTGTGTGTGTGTGTGTGTGTGTGTGTGTGTGTGCGCGCCCGCGCGCGCGCCCGCGCGCCCGCGTGTTGTTATCTTCTGCTTTTTTCATTGTTTCTGTTTCCTCGAAGTTCCTCCCCCCACCCCTTCCTTGCCTTTCCTTGTTTTTGGTTTGCTTATTTTTGTTCTTTGTTGTTATACTTTACTGACAATCATATTTTCAGTAACTTCCTCATAAATATGAACAGCCATGAACAAACAGACTTTTAAGGAAATTCTCCAACATGTAATTATAACTGTTGGCTGGAGGAATGGTGGAGAAACAGGGAGAGGTGGCCTTTTTGTTGGCAAACCTCCAAAATGTTAAATCTGTAGGTCTTGCCTTCTGTTTTTCCTGGTGCCTCCAGTTCCGGACACTTCTGCGGTGGAGTCAGGAGAGATGACTTGCTGCTCCTCGTTTTGGGTTTTGCAGTCACTTACGCGGAAGCTATCTTTTGTTTTTCTGTGTAGTTACTTATCCCACATCTGCTTTCCTTTGAATGTATTGAAATCTCTTGCTCAGGTTATAGTTCTGTATCAGCTGGAACTGTTTCAGCTGCAAGTTAATAGAAAGCCAGACTTAGAATAGAGAGACCAAACAGGGGTTCATTTTTCTCAGTAACAAGAAGTCTGGGGGTCGATGCTTACTGGGCTTGGTTCAGTAGCTCTGTGGTGTCCGGGTCAATGTCTCTGTGATTCTCTTAGCCTTTCCTTCGTGGTCAAAAAAAGGGAAAGTGCAGCTGCACAGAATATCCATAATTAAGGCCTGAAGAAAGCAAGGAGGGATAATGGTTGCGTTGCTTTCCCCGAACTTGCCCAAACAGACATCTGCGAGTGTTTCACTGCCTTGCATATGGTCATATAAATACTCTTTGCTACAAAGAAGACGGGGAAATTGGTTTGGCATATTGATTCCCTGAACAAAATTAGTGTCCTCTGGGCCAGGAAGAAGGGGAGGGTAATGGGTAATAATAGATAAGCCATGAATGATGTCTGCTACCTTTTTTTGCATTTTGATGCTATCATTTTAATGGGGTTTCAGGTGAAAGGAGATAAGCATACCACGTTTAATTGCACTGTGAAGATTAAGTGAGAAAATCCACGTAAAGCACTTAGCACAGAGCCTGGCGCAGAAAGTAATAAATAAACATTTGCTATGGTTATGGGACCATGATTCTCCATCTTTGCACTTGTTTTAGTGGCAGTTGGACTGGCCAGGTGGAAATGCCACTAGGCTCTTGGATATATGGGTCATCCCTGCAGAGAACCTGGGCTAGAGAAATAAATTTGGTTGTCATCACTGTTTGGGTAGTGTTTGAAGTTCTGTGCATGGATGGGATTATCCAGGGAGAGCTTTTGTGATGACAAGCAAGCAGGAAGCACACATCAGAGAATGTAAATCAAGCTTAGCCCACATGATAAATTGGGATGTCATTACAAATAAACATATTTAGATTGTGGAGAGTGAATTTATTCTTCTAGCAGCTACTTTGTGCCATATATTGTTTAAAGTACTGAATTATCCAAAAATTAAACCGCCATTGAGAGATGTTACAGAAATAAGTGGTAAGGTCAGACCCCATGTGCTATATTTATAGTTATATAAATATGGCCTTATTTTCATCCTGTTATTAAAAAAAACTTTACTTACTTAAGAATGCTATGACATCAAAAATCAGAATTAAATTGTTTTCATAAACACAGGTGTGTTTTCTTCCTAAGTTATTGAAATGTGGAGTTCAATGGGGACCATCATTTGGAGGTGGTCTGGCTGGGACTAGAGCAGCTGTGCTCTCTTCTTGCAAAGGAACCAGCAGCATCCCAGGACCAGCTACAGATCTCCGTGCTTCCTTCCCCTTCTGTGTTTCATTTTCTCAGAAGCAATGACTGATGACTTTCTTCTGCAAATTGCACTGTGTGATTCCAATTGTGGCGGTAAGATCTGCCAACATTTTTTGATGTGCAGAAGCCATTTGAGTCTTTTGTTTTAGAAAACCTGTTCCCTCCCCCCCCCCCCCCCCCCCCAAATTCAACAAAAATATATTTACTATTTCTTGGTAATCATCTTTTGACTAAATCTATCCAAAAAATATTTTTCTTTGAAACTAAGTGGTAATTCTGAAAACACACACACACACACACACACACACACACAAACAACACAAAAAACTAAAAACATTTGCATTTGGAGACATTGAGCCAAATTCTAAAATTAAAATTCCATCTTGATTGGTACATATTTTTAAAACCATATGTCCTGTATCTGTACTCTGCACTTGTAAGCATCGCTGATGGGCTGGAGTATGTACTCTAGATAGCGATCAAACGCTCTGTGGCCCGGACAACGGTGTCACAGCACAGGGAGTGCTTGAAGGTGGGGAGGGTATTTAGACTGGAGAAAAGAATACTTGAAAGAATTGTGATCGTTTACTTCAAGTATTTGGAGGGCTGATATGTGGGTAAAGATGAATGTTCTCTGTTGTTCCAGAGGGTGAGAATTTTGGGTATAGCAATGGATGAATTTGTGTATTTCAGTTCACCTTGACAAAGAATTTTCCCATAAAGACATCTAATATATCTAATGGAATTTTAGACATGACTAGGAGAGGTCTGCATACTCTATCCTGGGGGTCAGATTTGGCCCACTGCCTGTTTTGTAAATAAAGGCTTTTGGGAGCACAGCCACGCCCATCCATTCGCCTTTGCTCTGCTGTTGCTTTTGTGTTAATGTGGCAGAGTTAGCAATTGAAAGAGACCAGATGACCACAAAGCCTCAAGTATTTACTATCTGTCCCCTTACGGAAAGAATCTGCCAGCCTGTGGTTGAGATAGCAGACTGGTCAGGGATGTTGTGGAAGATCTTATTGGGTGGTAAGTTAGTGGAGGTGACCTTCTAGATCCTGCCCAGCTAAGGTTCTGTGGCTGTCTACAAAGTTGATAATGTACATGAATTTAAAATGTGTTCATAGTTTAAGAGTTAAAAGTAGAATAGGGGTGGATTCACTGAAATCATTCTGTTTATCTCTTCCACAGATATTTAGCATTTGTGTGAGATGGCCAATTTTAACAGCCTTCTGCTCTGAGAAATGCCATTGTTTTGAACTTCTAGTTGTTACAGCAGTAGATTGGAATAGGTTTTGTAAACAATTAGGTAGTGTCCAATTCAAAGTTACTTAAAATTTTTGAAAATAACTTTTCTCTGGCAGACCTTTAGTGGTGTGAATTTCTATGGAATCAGAATTGCTAGTTTTTCCTAACCTTTTCATCAGGGGATCTCAAAGCATTGAGCTAACACTTATGCCCTCCCTATCCATCAGTATTTCTTATATGAGCACATGGGATTGTTAAGGAAATTCCTTTGGATGTTCTGTATGAGTGTGTGTGTGTGTGTGTGTGTGTGTGTGTGTGTGTATGTGTTTTCCAATCAATGTTCTACTGAAATACAGAAGACTTGGACATTTTTTAGGGCAAAAATTAATTGAGAAGGTGTAATTTTGGAAAAAAATTTCGTGTGACGTGATGATATAAATCATTCCAATGAGAAATTAGAAATAAAAAATATCTATAGTGGAACTGGAGTTCTCACATCAGGTTTTAGACCTGAGCCATTTATTTTCCTTTGGAATGTAACATCTTTATTAAAACTGCTTAAATTCATGGTTTTTGCTTTAAAAGTTTATATTTTAGATATGTGAATTTGGTAAGATAATCATATTTAAGAGATGCATAATGCAGCACTAATTAATTTTTTAAAGATTAATAGATTTTATTGTTAAGAGAATTTTAGGATTACAGAAAAATTAAGTACAGAAAGTAGAGTTCCCATCCGTCCCCTCACATCTGCCCCCCAACCCCACCCCTCTTTCCTTTATATTATAAAGATCATATGTTAGTGTAGCACATTTGTTACAATTGATGAGCCAATATTGATACACTGCTATTAACTAAAGCCCATAGTTTACATTGGAGTTCTTTCTTTGTGTTGTATATTTTGTGGGGTTTTGACAAATTATAATGACATGTATCTACCATTGTAGTATGATACAGAACAGTCTACTCCACCTATTTATTCTTTCCTCCCCCTCCCTAACTGCTGCCAACCAGTCATGTTTTTACTGTCTCCACAGTTTTACTTTTTTCGTAATGTCATATAGTTGGAATCCCATAGTGTTCAGCCTTTTCAGATGGGCTTCTTTCACGTAGAAACATGCCTTTAAGATTCCTCCATGTCTTTTCCTGGATTGAGAGTTTCTTCCTTCTTTTGGGGTGTGTGTGTGTATGTGTGTGTGTGTGTGTGTGGTTGTGGAATTTATTTCAAAAAACAGATTTTGGTTAGATGTATAGTCAATGTATACACTGAATTTTAAAAGTTACAGAAACAGTGACATTTTTAAAGCTTTTTTTTTTTTTTAAATGCTTTTTAAGAGAAATTTTAGGTGTATAATAAAATTGAGAAGAAGGCCTAATCATATCCCATATATGCCTTCCCCCACACATGCAGAACTTACCCAATTATCAGTATCACTCACCAAAATGGCACTTTTTTTTTTTTTAAACCAAGGATGAACCTGCATTGACACATTGTAACCACACAAGGTCCACAGTTTACCTTGGGGTTCACTCTTGGTGCTGTACATTTTGTGGCTTTGGCTCATTTCCTTTTAGAGCTGAGTACTCCACTGTATGGATGTACCACAGTAAGTTTATCCATCTAGTTATTGAAAGACATCTTGGTTATGAGATTAATTACTTTTTAAAATATAAATAAAATAAATACACTTTTAAAATATTTATTGTCATATATTTTAAAGTTAACTTATGTATGAAAATATGGGCATAAAATATTTTTTAAAAAGATACCTCAATTTTCTTAGCAGCTTTGAAACCTGTTCCAGTGTACCCACTATAAAATAAATGTGTTAATTCTTTTTTTTAATTTGCAGGTTTACATGGTTGTTCCCAAAATTCAAGTGCTATAGAATCATATGGCCTAAAAGATGTAGGCCTTGCCTGTTTTTCCAAGATCATAGTCTTACACATTTTTACTTATGCGCATAAAACATGTATATATGTTAAAAATACATATGGTATAATCCTGTTATTATAAAAAACCCATAACTATATATGCCCATATGGTTACATTCATCTCTTTATCATTTGCAAAGATGGAATCATGCTATACATATTATTCTGCAAGTTTTAAGCATTTCACGGTACTTTGTGGTACTTTGTGTTTTGTGGATAGCTTTTCTTAAAATCTGAAGTTTGGTTGACATACAGTGTTCCATTAGTTTCTGGTGTACATCGTAGTGATTTGACAAGTCTATACTTATGCCCTGCTCACCATAAGTGTAGCTACCGTCTGTCATCATACAACACTGTTATAGTACCATGGGTATCTTTTCAGGGCAGTTAAGTCTCCTTTTAAATCCCTGCAGAGTATTCCACTGTATGGATCAATCTTAATTTAATCATCCATCTACTGTTGGACCTTCATATTGTTGTGACTTTTTGCTACTACGAATCTTGTTACAGTGAGCATTCATATTTATGTATGCATTTCTTTTTCATTTATTCTGTAATTATTTATTTGGCTTCTTATGTGTCCCAGGGAGTTCTAGGTGCTGGCATTCATCAGTGAGCCAGAGATGATGTTCAATTTCTTGTGTGGGGAAACCCACAATAAATAAACAATAACTAAACTAGATACTTTCACATAGAAGGGAGTGGTGGTGGTTTTCCGACTTCAGATGTGATGGCCAAGGAAGAGGTTTCCATGGAGGTGACATCCCAGCTGAGAGCTGCATGGTGTAGAGGAGGCTGCCGGTTTGTGATTGAGCCTGGGGGTGTGTGTGGGGGTGGGGACAAGCAGCTGTGCACCTGGCAGGGCAGGGCAGTGGGAGCATCTGTCTGGTACAGGCAATGAGGATGCCTGTATGTAGGGAACCTGAAAATGAGAAAACCAGCTAAAATTGGGTCACTTTTTATTACCACCCTGTGCCAGCAATTCTAACCAATAACACTAGGTCCCCCAACGACAACACGGACATTGTGTTCTTATTTCTATATCCCTGTAGTTTTGAAGTACTGATTCCTAGACATGAGTCAAACAAAGGTATGTGCTTTTTTTTTTTTAAAGAATTTATTTATTTATTTATTTGACAGAGATCACAAGTAGGCAGAGAGGCAGGCAGAGAGAGAGGAGAAAGCAGGCTCCCTGCTGAGCAGAGAGCCCAATGCAGGGCTCGATCCCAGGACCCTGAGACCAAGGCAGATGCCCAGGCACCCCTTTTTTTTTCTTTTTTAAATTTTTAATTTTTTAAATTACTTTTCAGTGTACTAGAATTCATTGTTTATGTACCACACCCAGTGCTCCTTGCAATATGTGCCCTCCACAATACCCACCACCAGGCTGGCCCAACTTACCACCCCTGAATCCATAGTCTTTCATGGAGCGCAGACATTTACTTATATTTTTAAAAAGATTTTATTTATTTAACAGTCAGAGATCCCAAGTAGGCAGGGAGGCAGGCAGAGAGAGAGGGGAGGAAGCAGGCTTCCTGCTGAGCAGAGAGCCTGATGTGGTGCTCCATCCCAGGACCCTGGAATTATGACCTGAACTGAAGGCAGAGGCTTAACCCACTGAGCCACATAGGCGCCCCAGGTATGTGCTTTTTAAATGTAAATTGGTAGTTCACTTTAAATTATAAAAAATAAGTATTTTTCAGATAAATACTGAATAAACTAAGGACTCATGAATGAAGAAGTTTTGTTTTATGTACTTTTGTGAGTAAACAATAGTATAGATTTAAGAAATGGAAATGAAATAGTCATCCATAAACTCACTGTTTAAAAATAAATACAAACAAATGCAGGTATTATTTTGATTAATAATGGAACTATTTGTTTCTCTTTTGCTGGGATATTAAAGTCAAGATCCTAGTGATTTTAGAAAATACTCGTATTTAGGAAGTTATAGGACTATTAGGCTTATCAGAATTCACATAATATTTTAACCCTATTAAGGTCCTGTTGGAACAGACATTTCAGTCAATCATGTGGAGAAGGCATGCCTGCATGGGTGAGGGGACTTACTTGCAGAATGGGGCCTCAAAAATTATAATCAGTCAGGTCCCTTATTGGATTATAACTTTGGGAGATAATTTTTGTTTTAAGGTTTTATTCATTTATTTGACAGACAGAGATCACAAGTAGGCAGAGAGAGAGGGGGAAGCAGGTTCTTTGCTGAACAGGAACAGAGAGCCCCATGTGGGGCTTAATCCCAAGACCCTGGGATCATGACCTGAGCAGAAGGCAGAGGCTTAACCTACTGAGCCACACAGGTGCCCCTGGGAGATGATTTTTAACAGTTAAAATACTCTATCATGATAATGTTTTATCCAGCAGGTATTTAGTATGTGTCTTCCCATGTTCCCCTGCTAGGTGCTGGGGTACAAAGATGGTCGAATGTATTGTGACAAGTCCAGTCTATGAGGGAAAAAGAGGCAACGGGTTGATTCAGGTCACGGTGGGGCCTGGGAATGGAGTGAGGTGGGTGAGGGTGTGTGTGTGTGCACGGTGCAAGGGTGCCCCTCCTGCCTTAGGGAGGATTCCAGGCCGTGCCTCTCTTTTGGCCTCTTGGGCCACTGTTCTTTTCACTGACTTTTAGTCCCTCCACCATACCACGCTCTTGCACACTTGGGACTTCTGCAGGGGCTGCTCTGCCAGCCTGGAATTTTTACCTCCAAGCCTCTCTGATGATTCCCACCCACCCTGTTAGACCCTCTCAGCACATGCTCTGCTTCTTCGAGAGGCATACTATAGCTGTTAGGGAGAATTACTTGCTTACTATCTACCATCTGTACCCCAAGAGAATGCTTTCAGCTGCTGTAAGGAACAGGAAACCTGATAAACAAGTGGCTCAGACAGAGAAGGGTTGGTTCTTCGCAGATGTAAAGGAGGCTGGAGACCAGAGCACGTTGGAGGTAATTGTCTTACTATCCGCATCAGCTGTTTGTTGTGAAGGATTCTCTTGGTCTTTCCTTCTGGTTATAAAATGACTGCCCCCACTCCTATCCTCACCCACATTCAAGGTTGAAGGAAGGGACAGCTCTGGGTCTATTGTTTACGTCTTGGAAGCAAACTTTCCCAGAAGCCTGCAGCATACTTTCTTGTTTGTGCCACTGGTCATCTGTACCTGTGACCAGCTTTTCCAGCACCTGGTGCGGAAGGCAAGTGTTTTGTGTTTTTTTATGAGATGGTCAGTCTGCTGCGGCTGCAGGAGGAGACAGCAGCTTCGGAAAAGAGTATTATACTTGAGCTCTTTGAGATGGTGGAGTTGGCCTGCCACACAGGATCACAGGGGAAAACAGCAGCACGGTCAGGAGGGAGCAAAGGGAAGGTTAGGCCAGAGCCTGCATCAGGGTTTCCAAGAGAAAGGCAAGACAGGGCGTGGTGAACAGTTAAGGATTGGGTAGTTTGAAAGATTCCAGAGGGCTTTGGGTTTTAGTTGCCTGGTACCTGGCCCTGGGATTCACGGGTGTGAGAGAGGAAGGGGTAGGGCTCTGGATTGTTTTGTTTGTGTATTAAAGGTATACTCAAGGCTGAACTCTGCTACTTGGAAGAATTGGTTAGTCCCCAGGAGAGGCAGTCTCCACTTTCCCCTCCGCCAGCCAGAAGGTTTTTTAAGACGTCAAAACATAATATACAGAAAGTTAAAAAAGTATGGGTATACACACACACGCGCACACACACACACACACACTCATACAATACAGTGAGAAGGGATAATTATCATGTGTTGGGTTCACTGTTCAACAATGTTCATCACACCCCTCTAGGCTCCTTACAGGAAGGAATTGTATGTCCTGTTCTTCCTTGATTTCTCAGTGCCTAGCACGGTACCTGGTATGCTGCATGGTGACATGTATGTCAGGAAAAGAATGGAGAATAAGGACATTCCAGGAGAAAGGAATATTTAATACAAAGGCATTGAGCTGAAAGAGCCTCCATTGTGTGTTTTGGGGATTAGCGGAAATTGAAGCTAGCAAAGTGGTTTGGGGTTAAACTGTGAGAAGCCTTGAATGTCATGGTAATTTGTCCTCTCCCTGTATTAGCACTGGGGAGTTGCTGGAGAGTGTCAGGCAGGGGAGTGACCATAGGATTTGGGGGTCAGCATAGTAAACGTGTTGGTACTGTAGTGTAGGAACTGGTGAGAGAGCGATTGGAGTCCGGGAGGCTCATTAACAGTATCTAACTGGGGTTTATTATGGTAGAGTAAGGGTAATTTGGGGGAATTTGGAGAATGTCATTTTGAGGTCCTCATCTAGAACAGTAATCCTCCAAGTATGATCCAAGCTCCATAACATCAACACTATGTGGCAGTTTGTTAGAAATGGAAATTAATGCACCACCACTGAATCAGAATCCCCGGGGCGACTCCAGCAGTCTGTTGGAACAAGCCCTTCAGGTGACTCTCAAGCACCTAATCTTTGAGAGCCACTACCTAGAGCCGCAGACACCTGAGATGAAGAGCTTGAGCATTTGGTCTGATGCAACCAGTCTGCATTGCAGAATCATCTGTGCAGCTTTTTTTTTTTTTTAAATTGTCAGTGAGGTTGGGCCCCACATTGGAGCAATTAAATAAAAATCTCTGGGGGTGGGAACCAGACACTCGTCAATCTCTGTTGCTCCCCGAGGATTCTAGTGTGCAGCCAGGGCTGAGAACTAAACTTGCAGAACCCCTATTGATGAGAAACCTGAGGGCTGGAAATCCTCTTGCTCAAGGTCATAAAACAAGTTCAGGTGAGAGTGCTTTTCTTTCCTCTTTTCTTCCCCCATCTCTTCCCCCCTTTCTTCCCCTCCCTTCTTTCTTTCTAGAGCTCAAGAGTGGGTAGGGAGAGCAGAACGAAAGGGAGGTGAGAATCTTAAGTAGACTCTGCATGCCTGGATCTTACAACCCTGAGATCATGGTAGGACCCAAATTCAAACATTCAGGTGCTTAACCAACTGAGCCACCCAGATGCCCCCAGAGTCAATTTTTAAAACTGTCTTCTCTGTGCAGTGATGGACACTATTCCCACTTTTTAATAAATTGCTTTTAGGAGACTGGTTTTTAAATCTGTCACAGTGACAAAGCTGCCAAATTATTGGAAAAAAAGTTTACAGACAGGTTTATAAAAAAATTATTTTCTCCTCTTAGCTAACATTACCTCACACTTGAGGAAATTACTCTTTCTATAAAGGTGTTGTAAAAATATTTTTTCAACATCAGTGAAAAGTAGTGTATAGATACTGGTAAATAGTGCTTTGTCATTTGTGTGTTCAGGTAACGAGAACGTGTTTGCAAACTCTAGGTGGAGCTCTTTGGTTTATATGTGTATTGTTCTAGTTATAATTTTGAGAGTCTTTGTTTCAGAAAAGGTGTTTGGGATTCTTCTTAAAAAGACGTTAAAAAATTCGTAAGTATTACAACATTTCTCAGTTCTCCTTTTCTTGTTTTAGAGCCATACTGATAAATGCTTACACTTCTGTTTCATTGCTTGCCCAAAGAATCCAAATCCAGAGCTCAGAGTCATTTTCAAATCCATCTTAAATCTGTATTGTTGGGGCACCTGGGTGGCTCAGTGGGTTAAGCCGCTGCCTTCGGCTCAGGTCATGATCTCAGAGTCCTGGGATCGAGTCCCGCATCGGGCTCTCTGCTCAGCGGAGAGCCTGCTTCCCTCTCTCTCTGGCTGCCTCTCCGTCTACTTGTGATTTCTCTCTGTCAAATTAATAAATAAAATCTTTAAAAAAAAAAATCTGTATTGTTATCTGTAGTATTTAATGAATGGGATGTTTTCCATGGTTTTTGTTTCTGATGATTCTGTGTTGAAATAGAATTGACGTAAGGTGGGATTCCTTTTGTCGGTGGAGAAAGACTGTGGTGAACACAGCTGTTGCTATAGTAATTTCTTCAGCTGTTTTTACCCCATTGTGTACAAAGGCGTGTTAACAACTACCTTCCTGTAACAAAAAGGAAATATTTTGCTCCCACTTCTTTTCTCTTACCCATTAACTAGCTCAGTATTCTCCCTTCTGCTGGAAGTACGCTTGAAGCAAAATTTCCAGAATAGGCAGCGTGTTGTTTTGGGATGGTGCAACCTAGTGGTTGTGGTTTCTGGACCAGCAGCATCACCACTGGCATTACCTGGAAGCTTGTTAGAAACGCCTGTTCTTTGTTCCCACCTAAGACCTACCGAACCAGAAACCCTGTGGGTAGTGTCCGACCTATGTAAGCCCCTGGTATAAGCTATTTTGAAAAGATGAGAAAATTCCATACTCATTGATGCCTACTTCCAAAAACTCCTGTACAATTAGCTGTGCTCATTTAAGATTCTCAAGTGCTTTTAAAATCACTTTGGGATTTTGTTAAAAGGCAGAATTCTTACCGAATAAGTTTGAGGTGGAGCCTGTGACTCTGTATTTCTAACAAGCTCCCAACTGATGTGTGTTTTTCTTGTCCATGGATTAGATTTTGAGTAGGGAGGACATTGACTAGGATATTGACTATACTCATGCCCACATATGGGAGTCATCTATGATTTATCAAGATCTACTTTTGGTTTAGTATGCCTAAAGTCATTGTGTTTTCCCTTATCTGTGAAGAAGGTATTTCTAGAATATAACGCTGTCTTGTCTAAAGTGACTCACCCTTGTTAAATGCTACAAGAGGGTATTGTTTGCCAGAATCTGTCTCTGAGACCCTCTATGCTAAACAATAAGCATGCTGTGCATTGCATTATTTTTTTAATTGAGGAAACTCATTCATTCATGGCATGATAAAGGTAGGGAGACAATTCTGAAGTTTGGTGTTTGTAGGCAAAAGAATCTCAACCAAAGAGAAGTGGTTTACAAGTGCTGGGAATCAGTCCCATTGCTCCATACTTACTGAGCCCCTGGCATGGGAAGCATTGCAACGGGCACTTAAGAAAAAAAATTTAAAAAGCTAAAGTCCTTGACCTTGGAGATGACAATCTACCTGAGGCAATAAAACCTATACATGTATAAGCTAATTACCAATATAGGGAACGTTCTGTCAAATGGTAAAGAAGTGTGGTTGAACCTCAAAGACCAAAGGATAGCTATTGGCTGAGGAGGTTAAAAGTGGGGAGTCTGGGCTCTGGGGGTGGGAAGAATTGGGATATTTAGAGGAGAATGAAAGAAGGGGGATTCCATAAAACACAAGGTGGCATGGGCCAAGGTGTGGCTTCCAGGAGTGAATCTTTGGAGTACATGGGGGCAGAGGAATAGCTCAGACCACAGAGGTTAGACTTCTTGTTTTGGGGACTTTGTGAAGGGGAGCTAGAGCCTGATTGGTAAGGATTTAACTGCCAGACTTCGGAGTTTTGCCTTAAATTCCTTGTGTACCAAGGAGCTATTGAAGAAGGCTTTGGTGGGGGGCAGGGTGTGCGTGAATGACTTAGAAAAAGGTGTGTGTCATGAAGACTTAGAAAAAGTCATTAAGGAAATGTTCAGGAAGAATTGAAATGGCAAAGACTGGAGGCAGAAACACTTTGGATTCCATTGGGTGGCCTTGGCAGTAGGCCAGAGAGAACGCTGCAGGAAATATGAGGAAGAGATTAGGCAAAGGAGCAATCTAAGCCAAAAATACAAGTGGGTTAAAAAGTTAAGATAAATTAATATAAGTGGCAACTAGGGACTTTGGGCCCCCATGTCTATCCTTTTGAGGTCCTCCTTTTGGCAAACAATCTATCTGACATGTAAACCTCTTGAAGACACTGTGTAGACTAGGTGGGTTAAGTAATATTGCCTTTCTATATGGTTTGAGATTTATAGCTTATAATACTCAAATTTATCTTGTGGGTTTTATATCTCCTTTTATGGTGCTCTGCCTTACTTTGTGCTATGATGAGTATGTTTTTGCATCCTGCCAGTTACAAATTCCCAAGATGTTAGGTTGTACTTTGAAAGCAATCATATTAAAATTTTAAATCTAGAAGGAGCCTGAGAAGTGATCTAGTAGGACACATACATTCTGTCTTTCCTGGTCTTCTCTCTCTTGCACTTTAGAGACAGCAGAAGTCCTTTAGAACTTGAGGCAGAAGGAAACTGCACTTGAAAATAATGACTAGTATCACCAAGCCCTGTCCCTGATAAGATGCTTTACAAAGCTGTGTCTGATCTGATCACAGGTGCTTCAGGCTGGGGTGGGGGTGTCTGTCTTGGTATGAGTAGAGCACTCTGAAGCAGAGTTTCAAAGAGTCTCCTTCCCTCTTCTACCCCAGGGGAAAGCCAATGCACTTGGACTGGGATATTCTGGCAGGAAATCTAGGTGGCTCCTTATTGACAATTAATGGCCAGTTGCAGATTAGCTCTCCAAAAATCCCTGGAACCCTTATAAGGGTTTTGAGTCAGTGAAGAAGATACAGTGCTTTACTACACCAAAGCATGCTAGTGTGAACTCTAAGTTTGCGGCTGTGCATTTTAGCTCAGAGAGTCACATAGCAAAATGGGAGCTTTAACCAGTGGTGCCTCGTTTGTTTTATGTTTGTTTGTTTGTTTGTTTGTTTTTTAATGTGGGTGCAGTCTCCGTTCCAAGGAGACTCAAGGGTATTTTCTCTATGGCTGCGATAGTGCCTTGAGAGCGTCCAGAATATTATGTAAAATCTTCCATACGTGATAGGAGGCACTGATGATTGCCTGTTTCCTGTAGGTAAGTGTATGTTCATTCCATGATGTTTCTATTGTGTATCAACCAGGGAGAGGATGGAACTCTGGATACAAAGCTGAGTCATGGAGTCTCTGCCCTCAAAGGCTCAGGGAAGATGGACAAAGGAACAAAGAAGATGTATATAGGATGAAGCAAGACGAGGATTTGACCCCAAAGGGTCCTGGGGGCTGTGTACAGGACTTCACCCTTCTCAGAAACTGAGACCCTCCTGCTTCCCTTGTCACTTCTATATGCTGAGGTCACAGCATTCTGGTACTTTGGTATTTTATTGCTCAAACATGTCCTCATCTCCAGTTTGGCTGATACTTATGTCCTTGTGACATCTGCCCAACGCCGAGCTAGGGAATCTCGGACTGTGGGCTGGGCCAAGTGCCTGAGTTAGATGCCTGAGTGGCACTGAGTTCTCACCAGCAAAGTCGGTAGGCTGCCTCACTTCTCACCTTGAGGTGTTCCGGAACCACAGACCCGCGGGATTTTTACAGCAGTTTGGCTTTTGTACTTCTGCCTTTCATCCCACCTCTTTGTTCTATTTCTTAGTTGGACATTGATCAACCCCGTATCCATTATAATGTGAAGCTGACAAACAGCTCACAGGCAGGGAAGGGCAGTGGCCCCTCTTGATAAAGGATCCCCCCACCTTTTTTAAATGCTTCCAACAGCTTTCATTTGTTGTAGCCATCACGAAAGCTAGAAGGCAGTCCTTAGGTCCCTTCCTCATTACTACATCTGTTGTCTTTCTGCTTCCAGCTTTCGCTGAACATAAAAATATATCCAATATATCACCACTCCTTTCACCAATCCTTGTTATATTTAGTTAAAATGTTTTTGGGCCTTGATTCAGGTGTCCAGCACCTCCATTATTTCTCCCAGCTCATCAACTGGCAAATTTGACAAAGCTTTTTCTATATCATTGTCCAAGTAATTGATGACCATATTGAACAGGATAAGGCCCAGTAACATGATTGAGAAACTTCTCTTTCATGCATATAGACAAATATGTAAAAACATAATATGTACTTATTTTGAGCATTAGATTATAAATATTTTCAAATGAATAGGAAGTGAGGGAATAGCATAATGAACACCTACCTCTAGATTTTGTAATTGTAAGGTCTTTCTGATTCCTGTCAAAAAGATAGATACTAATTTTTCTTTTTTTCTTGATTTGGATAAACCAGCTGTGAAGGATACTTGAGGGACTATTGGGAGACATTTGAATATGGCCTGGGAACAAAAGAACATTAAGTAATTGATGTTAAATTTGTTAGTTGTGATATTAACATCATGATTATATAGGAAAGGGCTTTGTTTTTCAGAGCTGTATAGTGAAGTATTTGGAGTATAAGTGTTGTGATGTCTGTAACTTTATTTATAATGCTTCAGACTGTCATGAGGAAGTCTGTGGGGAGAGAGTTGTGTAGGGGATACCTGAAGAGAAAGTAATGGCTAATGGTCTGTTGTCATTCTGTACGGATATACTTGTTTTGGGTCTGGAATATTTTGGTAAGTTCTTAATAACAAGCCAATTTTTAAAAAAGATTTATTTATTTTAGAAAGAGTATGTGTGGGGGAGGTGGGACAGGCAGAAGAAGAGAGCGTCTTAAGCAGACTCTGCATTGAGCATGGAGCTCAATGGGGTCAATTTCACGACCCTGAGACCTCAACCTGGGTCGAAACGAAGAGTTGGACACTTACCCGACTGGGAGGCCTGGGTGCCCCACAAGCTAATTTTAAAAAATTTACCATATTATATGCAAACCAGAAACTCTTCTCCTGGTTCCTTTGCCATCCCAGGGCCTCATACCATCCCATCTCCCCACGCCTAGTGTTACTGTAATTCAGAATAAAGTGTTTCTATATTTTGGTATAGACCTCTCAAAATGTGTACTTTGCTGTTGGCTCTATGCCAACAGACATGCCCCAGACAAAACCACTGTGTCAAATCTGTTACACCAAAATATTCAATAAAGGAAAAAGGCAACATGAATGGTGAATTAGGGGCCATAAAAAGTAATGGGATATTACCAAGGGAAGCATTAATAATATAACTTTACACATATTACTAGAATAATATTTAGACAGGTGTAATAGAATCAATTATTATATATCTGCAGTTATTTAAAAATACATATGGTAATTGTTGAATTAAAGTAAGAAATTCCATTTAATAAAGAAGAACTGAAAATGAATATAAAACATCTCTTGGGAAATGTAACATGGATAATAAGACATCAGTACTAGAGAATATGATTATTATAGATAATACATTGGTTGTGGTATGACTGTATTTATAACCATTAGAAGTAAAAGTTTAAGTATTGGAGTTTTCTGGAGAGCTAGGGATGACAAAGGCAAAATTTGTATTGCACGAATTCAATGAAATGGCATATAAAGTGAGCAACCAAGGTGAAACACGGGTTTCACTTTATTTTTGGCACCAGTTTCCATGCCTTTAAACCTGGTGGGATTTGTAAAATTGATTTTATTGCCAAAAGAGCCAATTAGGGATGTTAGAGGTAGTGTGTTGTTGGTGGTGGTTTTTGTTGTTGTTGTGTTTTTTTTTTTTACCTACACATTTTCGATGTTCTTCTTTGTAGACTACTAAAGTGTATTACATTCATCCATTTACCTCACGCCCCCCCAAGATGAAACTGTTTTATAGATGTTAACCTTTTCTGGACCACTTCAGTCGGTAATGTCAGCAATGACTGTTCCAGGGCCAATTAACATGTGTAGTGTCATTTGTGCTAATGCCAAATGGTCACTGTGTTCTTGAGTTCTTCAGTCCTTCTATGGTATTCTCGACTTGTTGGGTCTGCCTGGCTTTTACTAGTTTCTGTAAAATTGTGGTCATGCCCATGAGAGCCTTTCCCTTCTCTCTCCAACCTTCCATTTCTTTCTCTCTCTTTCTCTCTCTCTTTTTCTTATTTATTTGACAGAGTGTGATCAAGCATGCATACAAGCAGGGGGAATGGCAGGCAGAGGGAGAGAGAGAAGCAGGCTCCCCGCTGAGTAGGGAGCCTGATGCGGGACTCAATCCCAGGACCCCAGGATCATGACCTGAGTTGAAGGCAGACATTTAACCCCCTGAGGTACCACCCCTGCCCCTCCCTCCAGTCTTCCATTTCTAAAATATGGGCATCTCTGACCTAAACAAACACTTACTTTTATCTGGCCCTTATATCAGAAAAATTACTAGAAAAATTCAACCTCTAGGATTTTGACTTCAAACTAGCTGTAGTCTACCAGTTATATCTGTGTTACCCTAGACATTTTTTAAAAAAGATTTTATTTATTCATCTGACTGAGTGAGAGATCACAAGTAGGCAGAGCAGCAAGCAGGGGTGAAGGGGTGGAAGCAGGTTCCCTGCAGCAGAGAGCCCGATGTGGGGCTCAATCCCAGGACCCTGAGATTATGACCTGCGCCAAAGGCAGAGGCTTAACCCACTGAGCCACACAGGAGCCCCACTCTAGACATTTTTTACAAACAGTTCATAGGAAAGGCCCACAAAAGTTAATAGTTTTTTCCCACCTAAGGAAAACTCTGCCTTGTGTGTTTTTAATTTTGTTTTGTTTTGTTTTTAAAGATTTTATTTATTTGACAGACAGAGATCACAAGTGGACAGAGAGTCAGGCCCAGAGAGAAGGAGAAGAAGGCTCCCTGCAGAGCAGAGAGCCCGATGCAGGGCTCAATCCCAGGACTCTGGGATCATGAGCCGAGGGCAGAGGCCCCCAATCCACTGAGCCACCCAGGTGCCCTGATTTTGTTTTCTATTTAAAAAAATGACCTTGTTTTAAAAGCGAAATAGTGCTAAAAGTAACAAACTGTAGCCTCCCCTCTCCAAGCCATTCCATCCTGCTCCTCAGCAATAGTTTTAATGATTTCTTTGGGTGTTCCTTTGAATTTCTAAATAATACCCTTCAAGTATACTTAGTATAAAGTACATAGATCTCTGTTGACTTTCTCCTATGCTAGATGAATCTATTGACGTTTTATTATGATCGATGAGGATGTAACTCTGTTACACTGCTTATACCACACTTAGCTTTCCTCATCCCCCTAGTGTGTCTGTATCTGACTTTGGATTGTATGAATTAGCAGTCAGTTTTTATATTCTGAGATCTCTGTGTTACTGCTAGGCGAGTTGTCTGCTCTCCAAGAATATACTTGGGAGCGCTTAGAGGCCATCCTTGCAGGTGCCTGTAACTTGCCTCCCTTTTCCTTTTCTCTTTCTTTCTCTCTCCCTTCCTTTCTTGATGTATTTGTTTTAGAGAGTGAGTGCAGGACCAAGTGAGAGTGCGGCAGGGGAAGGGGCAGAAGGAGAGGGGGAATCTCCAGCAGACTCCACACTGAGCCTAGAGCCCATTGTGGGTTCCATCTCCTGACCTTGAGATCATGATCTGAGCTGAAATAGAGTTGCTCAACCGACTGAGACACCTAGGCACCCCACCCCTTTTCCTTTCTAAAGCCTGGGAGGGGGTACAACTGTTCTTCATTCTCCTAAGAAGCCCCAGGAAGGAATCGGGCTCCAGTTTTTGTCTCCTTTTTATAATTTGGTGACACTTAATGATATTTTATTGTCCATTATATGCAATTGGCAAACTTTGACCGCTGGATCTAGTTAACATTTTATTTAAAACACTTTTTAAAGATTTTATTCTAGAGAGGGAGAGTGCAAGAGAGCACACACAAGTCGGGGGAGTAGAAGTGGTAGAGAGAGAATCTGAAGCAGATTCCATGCTGAGGGCAGAGACCAACACGGTACTTGATCTCAGGATCCCGAAATCATGAGCTGAAATCAAGAGTCAGATGCCTCACTGACTGAGCCACCTATGTGCTCCCAAAACACTTTTGGCCATAGACCAGACATAATCTCTTTGATGGTTGGAAGCCTATTCACATCTCTCCCTAGATTTTGAAAATTCTTGAGAGCAGGGATTCTGAATAGGGGATTTGGGAAGGGCAGTTTAAGATTTGAATAAGCCACAGAAGGGAGGGTACATCTTTTATATTCTTGGTCTCTTGACTTTGTCTGAAGTTCCTGAACTCCTTGGATGGCACATAGTTACGCAGTCATGGTCTACCTCTGACTGCTGCTCTTCCTGTAGCTGGTTAGTGAGGGGAGTGGAATGGTTACATGAGGTGGAGTATGCTGGCTTTGAAGGTTATGGGTGGGTCTTGTATTCCCAAGGTTTCCTGCTGGCTTTTTTCCTTCATGTCTGCTCTGTACCAGCCCCAAATAGGGACCCTTTCAGTACCACAAAACTACTTAAAAGAACTATAAGACACAGGAGCTCAGTTTTCAGTCACAAGTGTCCTCGCACTGAAGATAGCAATTAGACTAGGAAATACTGGGGCGCATGGGTGGCTCAGTTGGTTGGGCAGCTGCTTTGGCTCAGGTCATGGCCCTGGACTCCTGGGGTCGAGCCCTGCATCAGGCTCCCAGCTCCACAGGGAGTCTGCTTCTCCTTCTGACTTTCTCCCCTCTCATGTTCTCTCAAACACTCTCTCTCTCAAATAAATAAATGAAATCTAAAACAAAAAGAAAATACTGTTGAAGGATGAGTTGATGGTTTCCTATCTCTTGAGAGTTTTCATTTCTGGTGACTGAATTTACAAAAAATAAGTAACTTTAGCTACCAGGAATTTTTCTTTGCATAAATTGAGCAGACTCTCTTGGTGTCACTTGTGGTTATGTAAGAATCGCAATGTGTTAGTGGTTGCTAAATACGTAATTACCCTGCTGGAGAGCAACAGTGTAGTTTCTTTGTTTGTGAAGGTCAGTTTTCATGAGTTAGGAGAATTATAAACAACATTAACAGGGGGACTTAATTTTATTTCATGTAAGAGAATTCTTTACCCCTTAAGTTAGTGATTCTAAAAATCTGAATTGGAAAATTTAATAATAGACTAAGTAGATCTAAGCTTCTTTGGAAGTTAGACTTGTCAATTCTATTTTTGGTTTCTTAGGAAACAAGTTAAAAACAGCTTTTTAGGCCTTAATACATTTCTAATTACATTTCTTCTCTTTTGAGAAGCTTGTTTTTCTTTAAAAAGGTGTTGAGTTCTTTGTACTAATAGGTTTTAAAAATTCATATTTCCTCCAACCGTCCTTTTTAAAAATACATGCAAAGGGATAACACAAAAGTCCTGTTTTAATTAAGGCTTTTCACACTGATGTTTTTGACTATGATCATGTGCTTTTATTTGTGAAAACATTTGTAGCAACGGCAGTGATGGGCTGGGTTAAATTTCTTTCATCTCCAAATCCACGACACCCGACAGCGTGTATAACCCATGATGGTGAATGGGTGTGGAGACCAAGACCGCTTCCACTCCTGGCCTAGGAACCGTGAGCCAGAATGGGGAGGGGGTGGGGAACTGCACTGCAGTCAGCCCTCTGCTCATCTGTCTGTAGGTGGTAGCTCATGGACCTGGCATGTCGCAAGGCTTAATATTACCTTGACTGATGTCCACTAAGTTGCTCACTTCATTTCCAAACACTTGGAGATGAAAAGTGGAAGGAAAAGGGTAATTTTCAGTTGAGTTGCTGTCTCTTTTGAGAGTGTGAATGGAGGGAAATGGTGCAAATTCTTAGCCTGTCTGCCATTGTGACTCCATGTCTTTGACATTGGCCAAGTGGTGGTCACTATTGGTTCTTCAGCTGCTCTCATCAAGTTCCAGGTAGATCGTTAATGTCCCTGACAATCTCTAGAGGCATGACAAGTACAATTCACTTTTCTATCACCTTCTCTCCGTTGCCCGTGCACCTATTCTGTTGGTCATCTTCTTGGTCCTCCAATACTGCAAGGTTGGAGGGTCCCCATCTTCACAAGGTTATCCCCTTGTCGTTCAGTGCCCCATTCAAGCACCCCTCCTCAGAGAGATTTGTGGGACACTTTATCTGAGTAGGCCTGGTGTCACTCTCTGTCACCCTAGCCTTATTTTTACCACAGCACTACTGCCATTGGGTATTTTCGTGTTTTTCTCTATCTCCTTCCAGAATCTTAGCTCCGTGAGAATTGAGTCTGTATTTGGTCTGGGTCAATGGTATATCCCCATCATCAAGGGAAGGGATTCAGCCTTTTTTTTTTTTTTTCCCCTGTGAAGATCCAGATAACATGTATTTAAGGCTTCATCGGCCAAATAGTCTCTATCACAACTTCTCAGCTTTTTTCTCATAGTTCAAAAGCAGCCATACATGATAGGTAAGCAAATGAATGAAGTTGTGTTCTGATAAAGCTTTATGAACAGTGAAATCTGAATTTCATGTAATTTTTATGTGTCATGATTATTAGTCTTTTTTCTTAACCTTTTTTTTTTTAAGTTTATTTATTTCTTTATTTGACAGAGATCACAAGTAGGTAGAGAGAGGGGGAAGGAGGCTCCCTGCTGAGCAGAAAGCCTGATTCAGGGCTCAATCTGAGGACCCTGGGATCATGACCTGAGCTGAAGGCTGAGGCCTTAACCCACTGAGCCACCCAGGCGTCCCTTAACCTTTTTTTATTGGGATAGCTTTATGTACTTATTTTTTAATATATGCTCTAATAAAATTGTCAAAATAAGCACTTGGTTTCCAATATAATACATATTTTTAAATTTTACTATAGTTAACATATACTGTTATATTAGTTTTTGATGTACAATATAGTTATTCAACAATTCTGTACATTTCTTCATTCTCGTCATGAAAGGTATACTCTTAATCCCCATCACCTATTTCATCCCCACTCACCTCCCCTCAGGAATGATCATTTTGTTCTTCGTAGTCAAGAGTCTGTTTATTGGCTTATCTCTTTTTAAAAAAATTATTTATTTATTTATTTATAAATTTTTTATTTTTTATAAACATATATTTTTATCCCCCGGGGTACAGGTTTGTGAATCTCCAGGTGTACACACTTCACAGCACTCATTATAGCACATACCCTCTCCAATGTCCATAACCCCACCCCCCTTCTTCCAACTCCCCTCCCGCCAGCAACCCTCAGTTTGTTTTGTGAGATTAAGAGTCACTTATGGTTTGTCTGGCTTATCTCTCTCTTTTTTTTTTCTCCTTTGTTCATTTGCTTGATTTCTTAAATTCCACATAGAAGTCAAATCACATAGTGTTTTGTCTTTCTTTGATAGCATTAGATCCATCCTTGTTGTTGGAAATGGCAAGATTTCATTCTTTTATATCCCTGAGTAATAGTCTCTTATAAACTCTGTGTGTGTGTGTGTGTGTGTGTGTGTGTGAGAGAGAGAGAGAGAGAGAGAGAGAGATACCACCTCTTTGTTCATCTATCAATGGGTGCTTGGGCTACTTTCATAATTTGGCTATTATAAATAATGCTGTAGCCTTAACCTTTTTAATTTGTGAAAACCATTCTTGCTTGTGGGCTAGATACAAACATGGCAGGTCAGATCTTGTCCTCAAGCTGTAGTTTCCTGACCCCTGATGAAGAACTTTGATTAGCCAACACTTATTACAGTTTGTTATAATGAATGAATTAGTAAAGTAGAATGAAAGGGAGGAATTTTTACATGAAGAAATCAATATATGTACTCCAAAAAAATAGATTGTGAAAATATTCTTGTAAATTAATTCTGAATAAATACATAGTTCTAGAAGGATAAGAATAATATCCACTCTTTCAATGTCCTGGATTTGGCCTGGCTAATAGAATACATGTTGTGAATTATCTTAGTCAGTTTAGACATGCATGACTCTTGTGTTCTTTCTGGTGAGTAATGATAGCTATCAGAGGGCTGGTATGGTTAATTATTCTCACAGACTTACTGTCAGTAATAATAACAGCAGGTTTTGGGCAAAATTTAGGCACACATACAGGTTTTTATTGAGCAGTCATCAGCAAGTAGCCCAAAGCAGTTCATTCAAACTTTCTGTAAACCCGGTGGAGTTTCAGTGCCCTGTTCTTGTAAGTGCTTTGACTTTAGGTCATATGCAAAGTTTATTAAAGACGGACATTACTTTCTCAGAGGAAGAAAATAAAATCATGCCGTCACTACTCCACTGAAACTAGTAATTCATAGTAATTTGACAGGAGTCAAACCCTTCCTGTTGTCCCTAATAGGGCATGCTATAAGTCACTGTTTTATACTGTATTTGTGCAAAGATAGAGGAGTGTTTCTAAGCCATATGAGCTAATCCACATACTTGGAATACTTTTAATTTTGCCAATGATAATTAATTTTGAACATTTGTCGTGCCAATGAACAAGTCATCAATTCACCAGTAAAAACTTGTTTTTGATAAAAGAGCAGCTAGGTAGCAAAGTGTCATTCATTGGTATGAACAGTCGAAGGATTTGTAGAAGCTGCCTCAAGAATGTTGTCTTTTTTATAACATCAACTGACCGCTCTGGACTATGATTCTTGATAGCAAGTTACCTGACCAGCCCTAGCATTTGAAATTAGACCCACTAGCATCTACTTACTGTCACACTGATGGTACCGAAGTGGTAACAGACTTTCTAACAACAGCGCGGTGCACTCAGTCCTTAACCCTCCAACAAAATGTGTAGCTAAGGGCACCAACCTTCTTTTCTGTACCTCTGCATCCCAGTGAGGAGTTTAAGAATTACAAGGGAATGGAAAGAGAAATATTTGTTGTAAGTTTTGTAGGCGTACATAGGGGCCACATAAGAGCAGTTCTCCAGTGTTGCTAGCCCTGGGGTGCTTCACCCTGTCTCCGTGGTTTCCTCTATCCCTGCTCAGTCCTTTGTAAGCAGTCAGTTAGCGTGGTCACCCCATTTGAGTACGCCATCTCTTCTTTGGAAGGACGAGGACTGATGCCAAGATGAGTGGAAAGCATTCCCCACTTTTTAAATATTCTTCTGAAACAGGATTTTTATTGGCCACGTGAAATTGTCACATAGCCTTCCCAGTGTTTCCCGAACTAGCTCTCTATTTTTGAAGTGTATACACAGTGTTATACTGATCTTTATCATGATACGTCAAAGCATTTATGGTACCATGAAAAACTCCCACTAAACACATTTTTAAATGTTTACTCTGTTATGAACAAAGCACAAAGCTTGAGTTGTTTATTGAATAGTGACAAGAGATTTGCTCTCAACCATCTGGTTTGTTTAATGTAGTGTTTATGATGACAAAGAAGTATATTTTCAAGATAGTTGGCTGGCTGTACTCTGTCCTCTATAGAATAAAGCAAGTCTGTGGCCCAGACCTACACCTTCAAGTTCTTTAATTCTGGGCTCTCAGAACAGTTGAACTGACTGATGGAAGTAACAGTTTTACTTGAATCTGATATTTTTTCCTGGTTTCTGGACCAGCCTTTGTTTGGGTGTTGGATAATGGACTAGGTGAACTTTTTATTTTCCTGTGTGCTCATAATTCTAGAAAAAATAAAAAGCATTTAGTGGAAAAGATTTGGAGAGAACACAGTTTGATTACCTAGCTTGTGTAGGAATAGTGCCATATTTGAAAACATTAGGAGTAGGGTTTTAATCAAGAGTAGGAGACAAAGGAATAATGGGCTCTTAAATTCTGGGCCGCTAGTTCTCTACCTTACTAGCTGTGTACTAACTGTGTACGTTAGTGTACACAGCCGTGTATGTTCCCTTGACTTAGGTTAATTTTCCCCTAGTTTTACAAAAATCCCTTGAGCCCGTTCATTCATTCACTCATTCATTCAGTGCATTCAAAAAATAATCACCGAGCACCTACCATGTTGTAGGGACCAGGCTGTGGCTGTGAACAAGCTGGCTAAGTTATCTACTTGTAAATGTACCTGACATCTCTTGAGGGAGTTGGATAATTAGTGAGTACACAAATAAGATACTCATGAATAATGACAAGAAGGAGATATATAGGATGATGGAGAGTAAATGAGGTAGGGCACTTTATGTTGGATGGTCAGGGGTAAGGCCAAACTCATTTTGTCACAGAAGTTAGCACCCTAGAATAGAATGATATAGTCAAATGGGGACTTGGCTTCAGGACCTTTGGCAAATTGCCAAATTTTATATATATATAAAATTTATATATAATCTGAATTTTAGAATACCCATTTTCCAATGATCTAACTTCAGAAAACTCGTCTGTACATCAATTTAACACATCTGATATTTACTAAGCACTTACTGTGCACCTGTCTGTGGTGATCCATTATGGCAAATGAAAGAGTCACCATCCCTGTCTTGTCAGAATTCATCTGATAACCTTATTTGTGACTGACAAAACTGTTTCTGAGCACTGGTTCTCCTGACAAGTAGTGATAGTGCTTCATCCCACTGGTAGGCACATTTTACATTCAAATTTTGTTGTGGTTGTGAAATGAAATAAACATGTACAAAAACTGCATAAAACATGGGCTATAAATCTTACAGTCTGATGAGCCCTCTCTTACAAAATGCTTATTTCTGTGCCAATCATAAATCTCTGTTCCTTCACTAAGAAGAATAAAAGAAACAAAAAAATAGAAGAGAGCATTTATGACCACCATTGGCTGCCCGGACAGCCTTGCTTCTAGATTCGGGCTTGGAACAAAAGAACTGGGGTGCAATCCTGCAAAGTTATGAAACGGGTAGTGATTCTGAATTTTGAGCAGTTTATCCAGTTGGGTGTTGTGGGGTGGGTCTTTTGTGTATTTTTTTTTTTTTTGGATTATCATTTGTGTTTAGTGGTGTTCACATTCGTACAAACCCATATTCCCCAGAACTTGCCAGGGAGAACTGGACAACTAGTTCTGGAAGGATCTCCTATGGAAGGGACAAAGAATATATTAAACCAACATCAAAGTGATATTTAATGGCGAAATACTAAAGGCAAATCCAATTCAAGGTATGAACAAGACAGGGATATCTGCTCTTACCACCCCTGAATCCTGATTTGAGAGTTTAAGGTAATACAATGCAAATGAAAGCTATGACAAATTTGTGAAGCAGGAGATAAGATTATCATTATTTGCCTTTATGTCCTTGTTTACCTAGAAAATCCACCAGAACCAACAGAAAAATTACTGGAATTCCTAAGAGTTCATTAAGAGGGAAGATTCAGGGGCACTTGGGTGGCTCAGTCTGTTAAGCATCTGTTTTTGGCCCAGGTCATGATCTTGGGGTTCTGGGACCAAGTCCCACATAGAGGGGAGCCTGCTCCCAAGCAGATAGAATCTGTGTCTCCATTTCTCTCTGCCCCTACCCCAGCTCGTGCTCCTGTGGTCCCTCTCTGTCTCTCCCTCTCTTTCAATAAATAAATAAATAAGAGGGAAGATATAAAATGAATTTATGAAATTAAGTACCTGCCTTATATTTCAGTGTAATTTTAATTTTGTTAACTGCCGGCATTTTATCTTTAGAGAATCACCCCGATCCACTCCATGTGACCCTTGCCCAGGCCCAGATACAGGGCAGCGTATGAGATGTTGCTGGGCTTGTCACGATACCACCACATTCCCTTGGTACCACGATACATCTGGAGTGTGAGCACAGGCCCCAAGCAGGACTAATAAGAAATGCTGAAAGAGCCCACCTTCTACTAGGACTACAGAGTCAGGAGCTGACGGCATTGTCAGCAGCTGTCCCATCCTAGCAACCTCATTTGATCCCTGGATCTAGCCGTACTTAGGCCACATAAAAACATCAGACCAGGTCCTTGCCTAATCGTTGCAGGGTCTGGGTGAGAGGAAAAACGGAGGCCCACCAACCATGTGTTTCTATGTTGAATTTTAAATTAAGCCATTAAATAAAATATTTTACCTCCCTACTTTGATAACCCTTCTAGTATAACAGAATTAAACATGCAAATCAGAATTATAGAACAGTGCTGTCTATAAGACAGTAAACTGTCAAAATAAAAAAATGTTTGCATTAAATAATTATCTTGCAAACCTGGGTGTGCTTATCAGGGGTCAGAAATTTAGGATGAGTACTAATATAAAATAACACAAGTCATAATTCTACAAAATATATTTCCCTTACATTTTAGCAAAATCACTAAAATTATGATTAGTAATTTTTGTTCTACTACAATAATCTAAAATATTAAAAAATGTAATTATATTAAAAATGTACCCAATTGAATATTTCATTAAAATGTATATTAGAACAATTGCAAACATTTTGAAAGATTAAATGTTCTAATATATATTTTAAATTATTAGAGAGAGACAGAAGCACAAGTAGGGGGAGGTGGAGAGGGAGAAGCAGACTCCCAGCTGAGCATGGAACCCCATGTGAGACTTGATCCCAGGACCATGAGATCATGACCTGAGCTGAAGTCAGATGCCTAACCATCTGAGCCACCCAGGCATCCCTTTAATATATTTTCCAAAAATGTTATTTATTCCCTAAAATATTTAGAATTCTCTAAAAATTAAGTCATTTAAATAAATGAAGATTTAACATTCAAATCTTTTGAAATTTAATCCTATTTTCAGGAAAATAAAACTATTCTTAATTAGGAGCAGGGTCTGTCTCAAAAGTCACAGTTGGAGAGTATTTAGAAGAAGTTGCTGTTTAATTTTGAGGACATAGGGCAAGAAGTGACGAGAAATATTTCCCAGGAGCCTGAATAGTGTTAGTCACAAGAGTGGCTGTTTAGCATTACAGGTTGCATTTGTCACCTCTTAGTGTCACTTCCTGAGTAACAGAGGAACTCATGCACTGTTTAATAAATTTATTTATTAGTGTCCTTTCTGGTGGGGGGCATTTAGAATGTGAGGCCACGGCAGGAGCCCTCTTGCTTGTGTTGAAGGGTAGTACTCTCTAAGACTTGGCAGTGACCTAAACCAGCAAACTTTCATACAACTTTGTAGAAAATATAATGAAATAAGATCCTATTCATAATAGAACCTTAAATAAAAATTATCTGGAATTAGGTAGATTATGAAATACATACATGTATAGTGTGTTTATGAAGAAAACCACAAGCCCTTACTAAAATACATATTGGAAAAGCAAAAAATTTGAATAAATGGGAAGAGGTGCTATGTGTTTGGATAAAAAGTCTCAAAATTATAAAGATGCAAGTGCATTTAAAATTAATGCATTTAAACAGTTCTTTTTTTTTTTTTTTTTTTAAGATTTTATTTGACAGAGAGAGGATTACAAGTAGGCTGAGAGGCAGGCAGAAAAAGAAAAGGGAAAGCAGGCTGTCTGCTGAGCAGAGAGTCCAGTGCAGGACTTGATCCCAGGACCCTGGGATCACAACCTGAGCCAAAGGCAGAGACTTAACCCACTGAGCCATCCAAGCACCTATATATTTAAGCAGTTCTAATTGTAGTGAAAGTTGTGACTGTCTCCTCAATACACATTCCATGCCAGGTTTGTGGGTACCCCTCATTAATCCAAGCAAATAATTTTAATCTTGTTTTTCTTAGTTGTGATTGATTTAAAAAAAAAAAGGGGGGGCGGAGAGAACTGGTGGGATGACATGATTCAGGCCTAATTGCATAGAGCAAACAATTGCTGGTGTCTCCTCATCTTCAGCTGGCTGTCAATGAGGACGCAATGGTCCAGGTTGCTTCTGGCAGCCATCCTGCAGCCATGAGGAGATGTAGCTTTAAGATGAACTTGACCTAATGGGTAGCAGAGCTGGAGGCTGACACATGGGTTATTAATGACACAGAGGGGGCCGTTGTTTCAAGGAATACTGAAATTTGATCTGCTTTTGGATTCACAGTTACGAATACCAATCAATTCCTTTATTGTTTTAATGTCTTTGAATTGGGCTTTCAGGGTTTTGTACCCTAGAGCATCTTAACTAATATAGTCATCATTTTCTCCCACAAATGTTTTTTTAATGAAATGAGAAAATGCTTTTCAAATTTATGTGGAGGAATGAAAAATTTTAAATCTTACAGTAATCTTAACAGTGCAATACTAATCCAAATACATTAGTCAGGCCAGTGAAAGAGAATAGGAAGTTCGGAAACAGACCCTAATGCATGCGCTTCCTGTATGATGAAAATGGATTATTTAATAAGCAATGCCAAGATCATGGGTAACTATAAAGAAGAATGTTAGGGAGCACCTGGGTGGCTCAGTGGGTTAAGGCCTCTGCCTTCAGCTCAGGTCATGATCTCAGGGTCCTGGGATCGAGCCCCACATCAGGTTCTCTGCTCAACAGGGAGCCTGTTTCCCCCTCTCTCTCTGCCTGCTTCTCTGCCTACTTGTGATCTCTGTCAAATAAATAAATTAAAAAAATATATATTAGTTTCCTTCCTCCTACCAGGTAAATCCCATCTAGTTTAAGAGTTGAGTGTAAAAGATGAAACCATAGAAGAACTGGAAGGATATACAGATACAAATCTCTACATTGGAGTTAGTGAGGGCCTTATAAACTGAAAGGCAAATAAAATGTAAAGGATACATAAGGTAAACTTGAAGTGTTTAGAACTTTATATGCCAAAGGACACCATAAACAAAATTTATGGGCAAAAGGAAATTGTTAAAATATAGCTAAATGAGGTATGTTGTGAGTAGAAAATAAATATGAGAATAAAACATTGCCTGAAAGAATTCAAAGGGAAAAAAAATGGCCAGATCACAAAAAAAAAAATTTTGATCAGCAAATACACGCAAAAGGTTTAATATCCCTAGTAGTTAAGAAATTCAATTTAGAGAGACCTTTCCCACCACAAACTGGCAAAGATTAAAAAGAATACTATAAGAATATCTGAATGAACATGTATACATATATATCAAAATAGGGTAGCCAGCAATTCTTGCTTGGGAAATTACTTTTTTCCTTATTCTGGAAGTCTGTCCTTCCTCGTACAGTGTCAAAATATCCTTTCTTTAATTAATTGCTTTTGATAGTAGATCATAGTTTTAAATGTTTTCCCAATATCCTTATTTTTATTACTCTAATTAATATAATACTATTTTTTACAAAGACTTTTTAAATTTATTTGACAGAGCCACAGCGAGAGAAGGAGAAGTAGGCTCCCTGCTGAGCAGGGAGTCCAATGTGGGGTTCCATCCCAGGACTCTGGGATCATGGCCTGAGCTGAAGGCAGATACTTAACCACTGAACCACCCTGGCACCCCTAAAATGCTATTATCCCTATTCTTAAATTTCTTATAAATTTGAAGAATGAAATGTTGTCAACATTATGGTACTTCTCAAAATTGAAAAAACCAAAACCAAAACCAACTGGTCTGTGAAATCCAGAATTCTAAGCACTGTTCAAAATACAAATATCGGTAACATTCAATTTCATAGATGTAAGGTTCTGACTCCAGCAAAAACCTGGGAAGTTGTGTTGTTAGTAGACTTTGGTGCCACTTAATTAGTTAGATTTTGCCTTTTACAAAAAAATGGAAGGTTGGAATATTTTTAATATAGGAGAAAGCTGGTTTTCAATTCCTTATTTTAAAGAATATTACAGATGTGAATTAAACATGATAACAGTGCTGATCACTGCTGTTCCTGTAACCTACATTTGGACGCAAGTTGAGGGCTTGTTTTAAGACCTATTGAGGTTTTTACTAGCCTTGGAAGGAGGAAAAGATGTCTGTATTCTTTTTTTATCAAGGTGTACTTTTAAGCTTTATTGTAACAATATAGAAATAACAGGTAGTTTGCTGAACGTTTATGTATTTGTTGTCACATGAATATATTATTTCACTTAATTCTTGGATTTAGTTCTGTAAGACTGTAATTATTAACAAACTTTGTTAACTGTTGAGGAAAGGGAAGTTTAGGGAAGGTGAAGGAACTTGTTGAACCTGATGCCATTTATAGATGGTAGGACTGGAAAGAGCCCCCACCAAGGGACTCCACAATGAGTTTGAATCATTAACTCAGTTCCTGAAAACTGGCATACTCAGGATAACCACTCAAAGATAAAATACATCAAAGTAAACGAAACTTTGTTTTCTGGAAGGTGTGTTCTTGTTTTGCTCAAGAGTCTAGTTTTTCATTTAATGATAATGTGAGTTATATTATGTGAATTATTTTATTTATAATATATATAATTATATTAATTATATATAATTATACTACCATAAAGATTAAGCTCATATTTTTTAGCCTATAATATAGGCTGGAATGTAAGTAACCTGGAATGATCGACAACTATTATTATACAAATAGCACATTCTGCTAGAACAATGGCAGCAATTTATGTTTTGTAATTGTTGTTATTGTCTATTTGCAAGTGATACTCATAGCTTAGAAAATAGTTGACATTATGAATTTGCAGAATATGGAAACGTTCCCATTTACAATTCAGTTAAATTTTGCTTCAAAATTAGAGTAAAGGGTGCATGGGTGGCTCAGTTGGTTAAACAACCAACTTTCGATAACTGCCCAGGTCTGGATCTCAGGGTTGTGAGATCAAGACCCACATAGGGTTAGGGTTAGGGTCTCTCTTCTGTCCCTCATCCCAATAAAATAAAATAAAATAAAATAAAATAAAATAAAACAAAATTACAGAGTAAAATATTTCTTTGTTTTGCTTTTATTTGTACTGTGTTCACAAAGAGGGGTTGCTTAGTCAGTTAGGGGTTGGACTCTTCATTTCAGCTCAGATCCTGAGCTCAGGGTCATGATATTGAACCCTGCCTCATCTCAGTGCTGCTGGGCATGGAACCTGCTTAAGGTTCTCCCTCTACCTCCTCCCTCCCAACACCAACCCCCATGCCGTTTGCACTCACTCTCCAAAAAAAAAAAAATTAGAAGCCAGAGCTTTAAATAGGCATGATACATAAAACCTCATTTTACATACATAAAACTGATCATTTTTCATCCCATTGGCATTTTCTTTGGGAACACTGTATAATGGCTTTTGGTCAATGCTCCAGGAAGATATCAATAAGTGAAGCTGAAAAAAATTAACTGTACATGTTTAATGAGTTAAATCTTTTTTTTTTTTTTTAAATTTATTTATTTGACAGAGAGAAATCACAAGTAGATGGAGAGGCAGGCAGAGAGAGAGAGAGAGGGAAGCAGGCTCCCCGCTGAGCAGAGAGCCCGATGCGGGACTCGATCCCAGGACCCCGAGATCATGACCTGAGCCGAAGGCAGCGGCTTAACCCACTGAGCCACCCAGGCGCCCCTAATGAGTTAAATCTTATGTGCTGCCCAGCCTCTTTATCCTTGAAGTATTTGATTCAAATCTTAAATGCACTGAAATTTTTCTCTTATCAGGAAGTCCCTATTATAATTTTATATAAAGATAAAATACATACCTATAGAGTAGTACGGTCAATGTCAATGATTCTTATTTTCCTCAACATTTAATTTTGTTATTTTCTTTTCTATATTTACTCTATTTACAAGTTCTGTTAACATTTTTTCTTTTCCTTTGCTTTGTAATTTACAACTGATTTCTTTGTAAGTGTAATGGTTGTTATTTCTACCTACATATGAAAAATATTTAGGTTAGAGGTGAATTATCTTCTTTTATAAACTTTTGTACCTCATTAAAATGCTGTCCACACAGTGAGTGCTTGCTCAACTGTGATATTACTTAGTGTAAATATTCAGAGTTGGTATCACTAGCAAAAATTCTAGGAGCTATTTTAGGAAGTTGTATTTTCTGATAAATGAATATTCAAGTGGAAGTCAAGAAAGCAAGAACCATATACGTTTGCTTGTTTGGGGGACCTCCCCAAACTGGGTCAAAAAGAGACCTGAAAACTCCGACTAAACTGCATCATTCTTTTCTTTTTTAGTTAAATTTTGATCTTCACTGCACCTGGCATGCAGCTGTCTGCAGGATGACAGTTGTCTTATCTCAGCCTTAGCTCATTTGGGAATGTTGTTGTTGTCAGGGGTGGAGTGTGGGTTCCTGCGTGCTTCCATCATGGAGGGCTATACTCACCACAGACAGATTCAGTCAGCCTCTTGCACTGCAGATCTTCTCAGGTTCTTAGACTTCTTTGGCATGATAGTCAACTGAGAGATTGTATTTTACATATAGCTCTTTTGACATTCACTTATCTTTCATGACTATGGTTTGTAGGTTTAATCTCTTGAGTAAACATTAGGAATAGGTTTAGCTGCATGTCACAGAAAATCCAAGTAATTAATACTGGCTGAAACAAAACAAAGATTTGATTTTTTTCTTGGGTAAGAAAAGTCCAGAGACAGGCAGCTCAAGACTCACTTGGCAGTTGCTCGGTCATAAAGATCACAGACTCCATCCTCTAGGGCTCCTCAGAATTGCAAGATGGCCCCTGAAGTTCAGCTATAACATCGACAGCTGAGGCAGCAGGAAGGAAGAAGGGGCAAGGGCAAAAGGGCATGCTTCCTGGCTTAAAAGCATTTTTCAGGAGCCCCATTCAGTGATTTGTGCTGTATTAGTCACAAGAAAGGATGATAAATAAATTCTTTGAGCTGGCATATTGGCATATCAATTAAAATTGGGGTTCTGTTACTAAGGAAGAAGGGCGAAATATGTCTTATATGGGTGTTTAGAAACTTCCGCTGCTTTTTGATATTTAACCCATATTATTTTATTTTATTTTTTTTTTAAATTTTTTTAAAGATTTTATTTATTTATTTGACAGAGAGATCACAGGTAGATAGAGAGGCTGGCAGAGAGAGAGAGAGGGAAACAGGCTCCCCGCCAAGCAGCCGGTGGGACTTGATCCCAGGACCCCGAGATCACGACCTGAGCCGAAGGCAGCAGCTTAACCCACTGAGCCACCCAGGCGCCCCAACCCATTTTATTTTTAAGATTTGTCCTTTCTTACCAAGTGAGCCATGGAGGTATGTTTCATTTGGTTTTGTTTCTGTTGTCAACATGAACAAATGTTTTGTCAACACTTAATTTTCTTCTTCTGATAGGATTATTTCAAGAAAATTTTTTAGACTTTTTGATGAGTTACATTAAATATTTATGAGGCTCCTATTGTAATCAGGATATTGTGCTAAACAGCGTTTTTCCACCTTGGAACCCTTGGCATTTTGGCAGATAATTCTTTGTTGTGAGGGGTATGTCTTGTGCAGTGTCCCTAGATGCCAGTAACAGCTCCCAATTTTGACAATCAGAAGTGCCTCCACATGTTGCCACGTGTTCCCTGGGGAGACAAAATCATCCCCACTGAGAACCATTGTGCCGGAAGATAGCCCCACATATATTTAAATTGTCTGTTTGGTTTCCCGTAAAAGCGTGTCATTGTAGATCTTACTTGGTCACTGTTTGTTACGAACAAAGTACTATTGGTTGAAATTTTACTGTGTGCCATGCACCAGGATGAGAACTCCACATATATTACTTGATGTAAAAGCACTGCATTAAAAGTATTAATGATATTAGATAGTATTATTACCCCCATGTTACAGATGAGAAAAAGGAGTTTTGGAGGTTATTTTAGCTTTGATTCCCCTGAGGCCCTGGCTTGGGTGTGACTGAATTGGGAGGCGGTCCCAGGAGGCAGGTATAGAGAAGGGAGAAGGAAAATTGGGAGGAAAAACAGCCAGTAAGGAATTGGTGTTGAGCTGGGATCTGGTTACCCCAAGGCTGCCAGAGCACTTTACCTCTCAGGACCCTTCTGAGGAGCCATGAGGAGTGCATCTCAGAATTAATTCCCTTCCTTGTCTTCTAAGTTTGAAAGAGGCTAAGAAATGTCTCCCCTGACTCCCATTGGTTACCTTAAGGGGCAGTAAGCTGCTTTCTTCACAAAGACCCAGCCACTGTTCCCTGAAGGAGTCTGTTAATTTTCTATCCGTGTGTAACAGCTTACTACAAATTTAGAAGTTTATTTTTTGTTTTTAAAAAGATTTTATTTATTTGTCAGAGAGAGAGCAAGAGAGAGCAGAGAAGCAAGTTGCGTGGCAGGCAGAGGGAGAAGCAGGCTTCCCGCTGAGCAAGAGGCCGGATGTGCAACTTGATCCCAGGACCTTGGATCATGACTGTTGGGCTGGCAGAAAGGGCTACTTAAGATGGCAAATTTCCCACCACAAAACCTGAGCTCAGACAGGAGAACAAAGGCCCAAGCAGGAATCTGAGACCCCCGCCCCCGGCTCCAGTGGACCAATGGGATCCCAATGAGCAGGCGAGATATCCGAACAAGGGAAACTTGCCAAAAGACCCCTGAGCTCCCCTCAAGACCCCTTAAAAACCCCCTCCTCCCTGCCTTGGGCGCGACTTCCGCCACTCTGCTTTCCAGAGTCGTGGAACCTCCCCTGAGGGTGCCCACCTCCTCCTGGGGCAACTTTCCTGGCTTCCCTTCTCCTGAGCCCTGAAACTTCCCCGGAGAGTGTTTTTAATAAATCTTGCCTTGCACCCACTTTGCCTTGTGTTGTTTATCTCACCGGAAAAAACTTTACAGTGACCTGAGCTAAAGGCGGACAAGTAACTGACTGAACTGCCTACGTGTCCCAAATTTAGTGGTTTAAAACAACACACATTTAGTAGCTCACAGTTTTGTAGGTCAGATGTCTGACATGGCATTGTTGGGTTTTCTGCTCAAGGTATCACAAAAGCCAGAAACCAGGTTCCTGTCACTCTTCAGACACTGTGGAAAAATCCACTTCCAAGTGCTTTCAGGTTTTTGGTGGAATCCAGTTCCTTGTGGTTGTAGGACTGGGATCCTCACATTCTTGCTGGCTGTTTTCCGGGGGTTGCTTTCAGCTTTTAGGAGTGATTTGATCTAATTCCATCTTTTAAAAAATTTTTTTAAAAATTCCAGTATAGTTAACATGGAGTGTCACATTGATTTCAGGTCTACAGTACAGTTTCAACAATTCCGTACATCACTCAGTGCTCATTACTACAAGTGCACCCTGTAATCCCCATCATTTCTTTCACCCATTTCCCTTCCCCACCATCGTCAGTTTGTTCTTGATAGTTGAGAATCTGTTTTTTGTTCTTGATAGTTGAGAATCTGTTTTTTGGTTTGTGTGTGTCTCTTCCCCACCCCTCCTTGGTTTTGTTTATTTATTTATTTTTAATTTAAGTAGGCTCCATGCCCCAGTGCAGAGCCAATGCAGGGCTTGAACTCATGACTCTAAGATCAAGACCCAAGTTAAAATCAAGAGTTGGATGCTTAACCAACTGAGCCACCCAGGCACTCCCGTTTTGGTTTTTATATTCCACTTATGAGTGGAATCATATGAACCACTCCCATTTTTCAGCCAGCAACCATGCATGAAATCCTTTTCATGCTTCAAGTCTCTGACTTCCTCTTCTACCACTTAAAACAGTTCATTGGTTTCTAGTATAGTCACAAGATTATGCAAGCGTTATGACCACCTAATTGCAGAATGTTTTCCTCACTTCAAAGAGAAACTCATTAGATCACCCCCTTTCCCTGGTAGCCTCAAATCCTGGCAACCACTAACCTATGCTCCGCCCCTATGATTTGCCTGTCCTCAACATTTTGTATAAATGGTATTCTACAATATGTGCCCTTTGGTGTCTGGCTTCTTTCTAGGTTCATTTGTGTTGCAGCATGGATCAGTACTTCATTCTTTTTTATGGCTGAATAACATTCTATTGTGTGACCTGACCTAATCTAATTTACTCATTCATCAGTTGATAGACATTTGGGTTGTTTCCTCTTTGGGCCATTGTGAATAATGGTGCTGTAAACATTTGTATGCAGGATTTTGGGTGGACCTAAGTTTCTAGTTCTTTTGAGAATATTCCTAGGATTGGAATTAAGTCATTTGGTAACTGTATATTTAAGATTTTGAGGGGCAGTTGAACTGTTTTCTAAAGTGGCTGCACCATTTTTGCAAAGCAATGCATGAGAATTCTGATTTCTTCAGATCTTCACCAACACACATTCTTGTCTTCTTTTTGTTGTATCATAGGCATCCTAGTGGGTATGAACTGGTATCTCATTGTGGTTTTGGTTTTCATTTCGCTGATGGCTAATGATAACATTTTCTCATGTGTTTATTAGCTTCTAGTTATATACACTTTGAAGAAATGTTTATCTACATCCTTTGCCATTTAAAAAAATTTGGTTGCCTTTTTATTCAGTTTTAAGAGTTTTCTATATACCATATTCTTCTGTTAGACCCCTATCACATATAGAGTTTGCAAACATATTTCCCCTTTCTGTAGACTTCTTTCATTTTCTTTTTCTTTTTTTAAAGTCTATTTATTTACATAATCTCTGTACCCAACATGGGGGTTAAACTCATGATCCTAAGATCAAGAGTCACACACTCCTTTGACTTAGTCAGTCAGGCTCCCCTCTTTTCATTTTCTTGATAATGTCCTTTGAAACAAAAAAAAATTTTAATCGTTTTTCCTCTTTTTTAAAAAAGATTTTATTTATTTATTTGAGAGAGAGCACAAGTGGAGGGGAGGGAAGGAAAGAGGCAGAGGGAAAAGTAGGCCACCTGCTGAGCAGGGAGCCCAGTGCAGGACTCAATCCCAGGACTGTGAGACCATGACCTGAGCTGAAGACAGAGTCCTAACTGACTGAACAACCCAGGCACCCACAAAAAATTTTAATTTGATGATATCTGTGGTTCTTTTATTGCTTGTGCATTTGGTGTTACATATAGGAAACCTTGCTTATTCCAAAGTCGGGAAGATTTATTCCAGTTTTTTACTTCTAAGAATTATATGCATATATTTTAGGGATGCCTGGGTGGCTCAGTCAGTTAAGCGTAGGACTCTTGATTTCAGCTCAGGTGTCATGATCCTGAGATGGAGTCCGGAGTTGGGCTCAGGGGGGAGTCTGCCTGAGGTTCCCTCCCTCTCCCATTCCCTCTCCCCCTACTCTCTCTCACACGCTCTCTTTCTGTCTCTAAAAATAAATAAATCTTTAAAAAATACTTATTTTTTATTGTTTTAAGTAAGCTCTACCCCCAATATGGGGCTCACATGACCTCAAGATCAACAGTTGGCATGTTTCACTGACTGAGCCAGCCAGGCACCCTGAGTTTTATATTTTAAGCTCTTATATTTTGATTTTTTATTCATTTGGAGTTAATTTTTACATATGGAATAAGGTTAAGGATCCACCTACTTTCTTCTACAGATAGGTATTCAGTTGTCCAACATCATTTCTTAGAGGGCTCTTTCCTGATTGAATAATCTTGGTTTCCTTGTAGGAAATCAATTGATAATAGAGAGATAGGCATATTACTAGTTCTCTTCCAATTTACCTCTATGTCTCCTTATGGTATTACCACACATTTTTTATTACTATAGAGTCATACTATATTTTGAAGTTGGAAAGTGTGAGTGCTCCAACTAAGTCTTCCTTTTCAAGGTTTGTTTTTGTTTTGTTTTGTCTTATTATTTTGGCTATTCATGGTCTCTTGAAATTCAATGTGAATTTTTTTTAAAGATTTTATTTATTTATTTGACAGAGAGAAATCACAAGTAGATGGAGAGGCAGGCAGAGAGAGAGAGAGGGAAGCAGGCTCCCTGCTGAGCAGAGAGCCCGATGCGGGGCTTGATCCCAGGACCCTGAGATCATGATCTGAGCCGAAGGCCGCGGCTTAACCCACTGAGCCACCCACGTACCCCCAATGTGAATTTTAGGATCAGTTTGTCCATTTATGCAAAAAGAAGTTGGAATTTTAATAGGAATTTTATTGAAACTATAGATTTCAAGAGTATTGACATATTAACAATATTAAGTCTTTAAGTCCGTGAACATGAGATGCTTCTCCATTTATTTAGGTCTTTAATTTCTTTCCACAGTACTGTGTGGTTTCTGGTACATAGTCTTGCTCTTCATTTGTTAAATTTATTCCTAATGTATTATATTCCTTTTGATTCTGTTGTGAATGTAACTGTTAATTTTATTTTCACATTTTTCACTGTTAGTCTAGAGAAAGACAACTGATTTTTTAAAAAATTTTTTGTTAACATATAATGTATTATTAGCCCCAGGGATACAGGTCTGTGAATCGCCAGGTTTACACTTCACAGCACTCACCATAGTGCATACCTTCCCCAATGTCCCTAACCCAACCACCCTCTCCTACCTTCCCCCGCCCCCCTACTGCCCTGGCAACCCTCAGTTTGTTTGTCTTATGGTTTGTCTCCCTCCTGATCCCATCTTGTTTCATTTATTCCATTCCTACCCCCCAAACCCTCAACGTTGCATCTCCAACTCCTCATATCAGGGAGATCATATGATAATTGTCCTCTGATTGACTTATTTCACTAAGCATAAAACCCTTTAGTTCCATCCATGTCGTCGCAAATTGCAAGATTTCATTTCTTTTGATGACTGTGTAGTATTCCATTGTATATATATACCATATCCTCTTTATCCATTCATCTGTTGATGGATGTCTAGGTTCTTTCCATAGTTTAGCTGTTGTGGACATTGCTGCTATAAACATTCGGGTGCACCTGCCCCTTCAGATCACTACATTTGTACCTTTAGGGTAAATACCCAGTAGTGCAATTGCTGGGATGTAGGGTAGCTCTATTTTTAATTTTTTGAGGAATCTTCATGCTGTTTTTCAGAGTGGTTGCACCAGCTTGGATTCCCACCAACAGTGTAGGAGGGTTCCCCTTTCTCTGTATCCTTGCCAGCATCTGTCATTTCCTGACTTGTTAATTTTAGCCATGTCAAGTGATGTGGAGCACTTTTTCATGTATCTGTTGGCCATCTGGATGGCTTCTTTGCAGAAATGTCTGTTCATGTCCTCTGCCCATTTCTTGATTGGATTATTTGTTCTTTGGGTATTGAGTTTGATAAGTTCTTCATAGATTTTGAATACTAGCCCTTTATCTGATATGTTGTTTGCCAATATCTTCTCCCATTCTGTCAGTTGTCTTTTGGTTTTGTTAACCGTTTCCTTTGCTGTGCAAAAGCTTTTGATCTTGATAAAGTCCCAATGGTTCATTTTTGCCCTTGCTTCCCTTGCCTTTGGCGATGTTCCTAGGAAGAAGTTGCTGTGGCTGAGGTGGAAGAGGTTGCTGCCTGTGTTCTCCTCAAGGATTTTGACATATTCCTTTCTCATATTGAGGTCCTTCATCTATTTTGAGTCTATTTTCATGTGTGGTGTAAGGAAATGGTCCGGTTTCATTTTTCTGCATGTGGCTGTCAAGTTTTCCCAAAACCATTTGTTGAAGAAACTTTTTTCTATTGGACATTCTTTCTTGCTTTGCCACAGATTAGTTGACAATAGAATTGAAGGTCTATTTCTGGGCTTTCTAGTCTGTTCCATTGATCTATGTGTCTCTTTTTGTGCCAGTACCATACTGTCTTGATGATGATAGCTTTGTAGTAGAGCTTGAAGTCTGGAATTGTGATGCCACCAACTTTGGCTTTCTTTTTCAACATTCCTCTGGCTATTCAAGGTCTTTTCTGGTTCCATATAAATTTTAGGATTATTTGTTCTATTTCTTTGAAAAAAATGGGTGGTAGTTTGATAGGGATTGCATTAAACGTGTAGATTGCTTTAGGAAGCATAGACATTTTCACAATATTTGTTCTTCCAATCCATGAGCATGGAACATTTCTCCATTTCTTTTTGTCTTCTTCAATTTCTTTCATGAGTACTTTATAGTTTTCTGAGTACAGATTCTTTGCCTCTTTGGTTAGGTTTATTCCTAGGTATGTTATGGTTTTGGATGCAATTGTAAATGGGATTGACTCCTTAATTTCTCTTTCTTCAGACAACTGATTTTTAATTTGATCTTGCCTCCTATGGCCTTACTGAATCCATTTATTCATATAATTTTTTAGTTGATTCTTTATGATTTTCTATATACAAGATCATGTCATGTGCAAATAGAGATAGTTTCATTTCTTCCTGTCCTGCCTAGATGAATTTTATTTCCGTTTCTTGACTAGTTGACCTTGCTAGAACCTCTAGTACAATGTTGAACAGAAGTGTTGAGGTTGAGATCCTTATCCTATTGTTAAAGGGATGGCTGTGGGTTTCTCGTAGATGTCCCTTGTTAGCTTGAGGAAGCTGCCTTCTATTCCTAGCTTGTTGAGTGGTTTTTAATCCTCTCAGCATGCTAGAATTTGTCAAAATGTTTTTCCTGCATCTGTTGAATTGGTCACATGGTTTTTCTTTCTAATACTATGGGATATTAGGCTAACTGATTTTCAAAAATATGTTGAACCTGAAGTGATTTTTTAATTCTCTTTTTCCTTCAAAAAAAGGTAAATGAGTGATCCATTTTCTGAATCCTTTTAAATCTGAAATTTCTCTCATTCAAGTTACATGCTATATATTGTTTGGAGGCAGGATTCTTGGAATACAGTCCCTTTTTCTTTAAAGTCTATATACATCTTTTAGGGGCCAGTATTGTATGAATGATCCTTTGGCAGTATGATTATTTTATCTTTGTGAATATCCCATTCTCTCTCAAGATCTCTGAGAGTTGGTTTTTATTCTTGGAGTTCAAAAACTTCACCATAATATGTTAATTGTGCCTCTTCCCACCCTCCCTGCCCCCATTACAACTGCTTGGCATTTGGTGAACTTTTTGATTTGAAAACTCAATTTTTTCCTCAGCTCACAAAAGTTTTCTTATTTGAACATTGCTTCTGTTCTTTTCTCTTTTTCTGGAAATCCTGGGTTGGCCCTCTATGCCTCTTATATTTTTACCAGTAATTTATATTTCTTTGTAATCTGTGCTTTATCATGTGATAGTTCCTTTACTTCATCTTCCTGTTTATAGTTTGGTTATCAATACTAACCATTTTACTTCCTCTGTTGGAATTTTGACCTTAGATTTGTTTCCCTTAGCAACCCCCTCCCTGAAATTTTTTAATTTTTCTTTGTGTTTCCCCTCAGACATTCTTAATACTTTTTTATTGTTTCTTCCATTCACTGGTGTTGGTAAAAGCTGCTTATTCTGTCCATTCTGGTTTCCCTAGTTTGAACTGCCAGTTCCCTGAAATGTCTGTGCAGTTTTTTTGTTTTGTTTTGTTTTTTGCTTTCTTAGGTCCAGGGAGTGTTCTCTCCCAAGCATCTCACGGGGTGTGTTGGGTGAAGTCTCTCGGCCCGGGTGAATGTTGGCAATGACCTGTGGGAGATGATCTCAGAAACTGTTGGGAATGCACCTGGGCCTGGAGAGGCCATTTTGGTCAAAGGCAAGGTGAAGAACCAAAGGAAACCAGTTTGCTTCAAAGAGATAATGACCAGAGAGAAGCAGATAGGTTGACTGTGAGAAAGGAAAGGTTCAGTTCTTGAAGGGGAGGTCTACTTTTTAAATTTTATTTTTTTAAATCCTTGGTTTCTCACAAAACTTTTGTATATCTCCTTAGGTTACTGGTTATATATCTCCTCTTCCCATCCACTCCTACAGCACGCTTACCCTCCACCCCTTTCTTAAGATGATTTGGTGGATTTCTTTTCCCAGATGAGGCAGCAGTCACATCATTGTTGCCTGGGATGCTTTCGTCTCCCCACAGCCTCAGGAGGTGGTGGGGAGCCATCTCCTCAATATTCTTGCCTTTAGTGGCTTAGAATTACCTTACCAGGTTCCTCCTTTCTGGTAATCTCTTCCAGTAGTAACTCATTCCGTGCCTAAATCCCTTCTCCTGAAATTCTCTACTCCCCAGGGTTTAACCCTCTTCATTGTACCTTTAATCTATACAGATTTACCAAAGTGATTCACGTATTGGGTCACAAATACTCCTATGCAGCTAACTTTGCACTCTTCCTGTGATACAGACTTTGCTTTATGGTTAAATAGATTTCAGTAATCCTGACTAATGAGCAAATAGAAACCCCCTTTTAGAGTGTATTTCCTGAATACTTATGACTGTATTCTCTATCACTAATTCATGTATTTACTGTTCTAACTTACTTCTGTTTTTTTATTCAAGGATCACAAACTGGCAGCTGTTGGTTGAATTCCGCTTGGGGCTGATGCATTTTCTTGGGAAGAAATAAAGTTGTTAACCATGTCATTTTAGTGTAAACTTCTCTTTTTGATGGAGTCTGCATGCCCTTTGTCCTCACTCGTCTATTATACCTCATGCTTCCCGCATTCTGTTCACTCCCTTATTCTAAAATGCATTTGGGTTTTAAGTTTGGGAACTTGGGCTCGAGATGTCATTGTAATTTATTTGTTTGCCAGTAGTTTTCTTAAATAACTATAACCGATGATACTGTGAATTAGAGGCACATGTCACATATTGCAGTTTAGATCTGTTATTGACTGTCATTGCTAGCTGCACCCAGAGAATGATCTGGCATTGTTTTCTATTCAGTTAAGGTTTTTTTCCCCTCAAGTCCTGTGGTGTTTATAAGATGTTTCTACCCAAAATTTTTCATATGTTTTTGTTTAATTAGGTTGCCTGTCACTTTGCTAAAGGTGTAATTAGTGATACCTCTATTGTGTTTGATTCAAAACTAATATACTAAAAGGTTCTTTGAAAACAAGATAATTTATCCTTTGTGCTTTGACAGACCTAAGACCCTTAGAGGTTTCAGAACTGACATCCTTTATTTATGCCAGGTGCCTGTTAGCATTATATAAATTCTTCATGGTATTGCTGTCTCTTTCTTGCTTCCCTGAAACAGGTGTATCAACCCTTTTCACTTTGGTTTAATCAAAAATTCTTTGTAATCTTTCCCTCCTGTTAATTGTTCCAAAATATAATTTAGAAATGCAAACTAAATGTTCTCCTGCAGGGGGTGCAATCTGTTTTAAACTCTTAGTAAGTATAATAAAATCTATAATCCATAGAGGGAATATTTGTAGGCTCTCTTCATATTAACACAGGTTCTTTGAGTGATTTGAAAACCATGAAAATGTGATGATAACCGGTTTGTCGCTACTTATAAAATTGGAATTTTATTAGGATAAATGATATACTCATTTTTTTGGTTAGAATTTTGGGCATTGCATTAATCAGAGTTCCAGGGAAGCAGAACCAATAGTATATACATAAATGTATATGGTATACTAGGATACTATTACAAACACACACACACACACTACATATAAATATAGAAATTGATTTACTGTCATGGGAGCTAACAAGTACAAAATCTGTAGAATATGCTGCTAGGCTAGAAATTCAGTTTAGAATTGATACTGCAGTCCTTAGTCTGAAAACTGGAAACCCAGGCAGAATTTCCAAGTTGCAGTCTGGAGACAGAATTCCATCCTCTTGGAAACCTTAGTTTTTACTCTGAAGGTCTTTAACTGATTGGATGGTACCCACCTACATTATGGAGAATACTCTGCTTTACTTAAAGTCTACTGATGATAAGTGTTAATTGCATCTTTTTTTTTTTTTAAGATTTTATTTATTTATTTGACAAAGAGATCACAAGTAGGCAGAGAGGCAGGCAGAGAGAGAGGAGGAAGCAGGCTCCCTGCTGAGCAGAGAGCCTGATTCGGGGCTCAATCCCAGGACCCTAAGATCATGACCTGAGCTGAAGGCTGAGGCTTAACCCACTGAGCCACCCAGGCACCCCGTATTAATTGCATCTTTAAAATACCTGTACAGCAACATCTAGACTAATATTTGACCAAACAACCGAACACTATGGAGTCTAACCGAGCTGACACATAAAATTAATCATCACTGGCATCTTGCATACATTTATGAACCTAAATTAAATATAATGGTAGCTAGGTTTTTTGGTAGCTTGGATTCAATATTTGGCACAGCTCTACAGTAATAAAGATATCGATTTGTACCTTACTTAGTACTCCAAAGTTGAGTGGGAAACATGAAACATAAATCATAAGCCATACTTTTTATTAATAAGTTTGGATTTTTCCCCTTTTTGGAGGGAGGGGTCAATCTCCTATAATAGTATAGTTCCAGTATGTTCTTTGAAACTTAGCCTTCAAATTCTTTGTGTGAATTCAATATTGGGCAATCTTGAGCACATAATTAGAATACTGGCCAAAAGGTAGATTAAAGAGAAGGCTAATCAACTGGCTATCCTGTGGAATTTCTGAAATCCCAAAATTGTTACAACACAGAATGTTCCAGGACCTCACACAGATCCATAAAATATATCTTCTGGGTTATATTCCTCATGTGGTTTGTATCTGCTTCCAGCTCTTCCAGCTCAAGGAGATGTGGAGCTTGCTTTTCCTTTGACCTCACATGATCCAGTTGGAGGTTGCACTCCACCCTCTAATTTTTATTTTTGTCTCCAAGTTAAAAAAAAAAAATGTGTATTTATCTTTTCCCCTGCAGTCCTAAAGTGCTTCTCCCTCTTCTTCTCTTCCCTTTCCCTCCTCCCTTCCCTCCTTTTGCCCCTTCAGTTCTGATCCTGCTGTTAAGAAATCTAAGATTAAGGACAGTATATTATTATTTTCAACTTAGGTGACAGTCTTCAATTGTATTTTTTCCCTAAGATGATTGCAGTTTATTCTTTAAATCTAGAATGGTGAATGGAAGTTGAGTGTGAGTGTGTGTGTCTTTTTAATTGCTGGAGCTTGATCTCTACATGATTTTCCATTAACTTGGTATCATGTGACCCTTAGGGTTGGGCAGGAAATTAATTTTTTTACAGAATAGTGGGACACAACAGAAATGACTTTCTTAGCTCCAAAGCCTCTTTGCTGCAGAAGCAAAACTAAAATAGTGGCTTAGTGATTGACTTAACTCATTAGACAACCTGCTGAGAGTGGAGGTTTAGACTTTGGAAGAAAAGGGAGATTTTTTTTTCAGGGTTTAGCATAGGTCGTGGTCATAGAAAAAATTAAGGAGAAAAACTGTTACTTGCCTAGAGTACTGAGCAATATTCTGGGTCATAAATCACCTTTTATAGGATTAGTCATTTATCAGATTGTGTTCACACTTTATTGTGTGATTGCGTGTGTATGTGTGGAGGACATATATGTTCACCGAAGCAATTCCTAATATAAAGTTTATTAGCTTTTCCTTTGATTTCTCCTTTATGAAAGAAAAGTATGGAGGAAATGACAAAAACACTTTTTTTTTTTTGGCAAACTCAGCTTTTTCAAGCTGTTTATTTTTGCAGATGTGTTTCATCAGTTCTTAAGAATGAAGCTAAGAATGTTTGCTGGCTTCTAGGTTAGTACCACCCAGAAAGGTTTTTTTTTTTTTAAATCTGTTTTCTTAAAATATATTTGGGGGGGAGGTATGGAGACTTTTCATTTTTGTGAATGACTAAATTAAAAATATATTTTAGAACATTTTGAATACTGCCTTTTAATTTACTATTAGCTTTTGGCTTCTTGTTCTGGGTTGATGTATTCATTACTTCATAGTTAATGATTGTTATGGAAAGGAGATAAAATTGCTCATGTTTATTTTCTTTGGAAAATTTGAATATACAGTTCATGTGATCTTAGGATTGTTGATGATCATTTGGAGAGCCTCCTACAGAGGTTAGTCTGGGAGAATATTGATACTTACTAATCGATTGTGACTGTTTGGTCAGTCAACATCAAATACACTTCTTGTAGAATATTTCTTAAAATAACTAACTGTATTAAGACATTGTTCTGACCCATTTTCTTGGAACTAGACTGGAGTAAAAGGAGTTGAGAAAATAACCTGGACTGGTTCATTCCTTCATTTGGCAAACAATTATTAAGCCTCCCAGTTGTGACAGGCCATGATGCTGCCCTGTCCCTGTTACAGAAGGGGTTCCTTTTCCTGATTGTGTCCTACCATTTCTGGTCATCTCTAGATGGCCTACTACTTTGAGCTTTGAAGTTGGGGAATAAAGCAGAAGCAAGGACAAACGAAGAAATAAAATTTAAGCTGCCAACAGAGAACCATGGTAATATGCTTCCTTTTCTAGATAAAACTAATGTGCCATAAAACAGAATTCCTCAAGTTGAAGGATTTGTCCCACTTTGTTGAAAAAGTAAAATACCTGTAAACTCCTGTGTTGACCTAAATGATTATATTACTCAAAACACTTATTTTACTTAAATTCTTCATTATGTTACTTAATATACACAAACTTAAAACTACAATATAGTATCTTATGCTTGTAACTCTAAGACTATATAAAACCAAAACAAATTTTCATACTACATGTAAATAGGACTATGAAAGCAGTAGAGTTCAAATAAACATTACAATTGAAGGCTTAGCCACATGGATTTAATGGGATGGGTGATGCTACCTTGCTAAAATAGCTGTTGATTTGGGGGCTCACAGCAGAAAGATGTCACCTCGGGTCTAGTTGTGTGGTTCATCCGTTTCTGTATTTGGATCCTGATAAGACTCAATAAATGCCTGTTTACTTAAGTATGTTATTCAAAGAATGTTAGTACCTTGAAGTCTATAATTGGAAGTTAGGCTAATTAAGCTTTATCTTTAGTGAAACTGCCAGTGAGTAGTCTTGGTACAGCACATTAAAGCTACAGTCCTGGGTGACTCTGTAAAACCTTATCACTTGATAAAGTTAGCCTAACTGATGTCTTCATTAAATAGGTATCTGATGTAATTGTTGCAAGGGTTAGTAATAGAAAATTTATTTCTTATCACCATACTCCCAATAAATGGATATAGGTTGGCGTGAAGGTGATACTGGGCTCTCCCACCACTCAGTTTATTTGGACCCCAACACCTTTCAGGTGCCCAGCTTTGCCTGATGACAAATGACATAAACCCACTTATACTTACAACCTACTGCATAAAAATCTTGTGGCAATATGCAGTTGCATGGAGATCATCCAAAAGATGCAGATTGTCTTTATATTCTTTGTAAAAAATTATAAAAATTAAAACACTTATTTTTATAAATCATCATCCAGAACTTGAAGACCTTTAATACAGTATTCTTGGATTTTATTTTCAGAAATACTGCCACAGAGTACTCAACAGTTTACTGATACTAAAAAAAGACTCTGGGCTCCAAATACAAATTTCTGTCTTTAAATAGATTTGTGAATAGGTTTGTGAATATGTTCTCAATTCTAGATCCACTATTTGTGGATAGATTTGTGAATAGGTGTTCAATTCTATATCCACTATTAAAGCATAGCACTTTGATATTTAAATCTGTTATCTAGGACCTAGAATGAAATATGTATTATATTTATTTATGAAATATGTTGTTATAAAGAACTTGGATATGTCCTAGGTTTTAAGATACCACACTAACTGCTGTTAGCCTTTGCTCTTTTGAGGCAGTGAACATCCTAAACTACTTAGCATGGCTGAAAGACTGACCATGAAGCTCAGCTTTGGGGCCATCTTCATCTGTGTCTTTGTCGTCATTGTCATTATCTTCATGGTTGCCTTCTTCTTCTTCTTGTTAAAAGATTTTATTTGTGAGAGAGAGCAAGCATGCATGTGTGCAAGTAGGGGGAGGGGCAGTGGGGAATGGATGGGGAGAGAGAGAGAGAGAATCTCAAGCAGACTTGGAGCTAAGCCTGATGAGGGGCTTAATCTAACAACCTGAGATCTTACCTGAGTGGAAACCAAGAGTCCATCCCTTAACTGACTGAACTCCCCAGTGCCTCAACTCCCCTTTTGTGTATTCTATATCCAGTCCTGACTCTGGACACTGTTGTTGGTTTTATGTTTAAATATGTAATTTTATTTTACTTTGAGAATTGAACTCTAGCCTCACCAGTTATTTTCCCTACCCTTTCTGCGTGTCAGATGTCTGGCTCCTGCCATTTCTCTATGGTTTGCATTACAGTGGCTTCTTTCTTGTACAACTTCAGGACTCATTATTTTCACCTTTAATGGACCAAAAGGGTAGGACGTGATCAGTGCTTGAAAATTCAAGCAGAGCAAAGCTGTATTCTTCATGATGCCAGGATCTCTGCTTGCTTGCTTGATTTTTTGAATTTATTTTCCGCTAACTTAGGTCTGGCACAGTTTCAGTCAGGGGCGTAATATGTTTACATTCGGTAAGGGGCTGATTGTAAGCTCCATGCACTGCCTGCTATAGTGTTTGGCAGGTAGGTATTCATTGTAGGTGAAGAAAGAAGAAATGAATGAAAAATGAATGGATGGATGAATTTTGTGTGGTAGTAGAAGTGATGGTGGGGCCATGTTAGTTTCTCAAGAGAGGTATGTTTTGTTTTATTTATTTATTTATAAGGATTTTATTTATTTATTTGACAGAGAGAGTGATCACAAGTAGGCAGAGAGGCAGGCAGAGAGAGGGCGGAAGCAGGCTCCCTGCTGAGCAGAGAGCCCTATGCGGGGCTCGATCCCAGGACTCTGAGATCATGACCTGAGCTGAAGGCAGAGGCTTAATCCTCTGAGCCACCCAGACACACCAGAGAGGTAGGTTTTAGGTGGTTTATCATTTGAAGCTGGAGACTTTGTCTTACTGATTTTTGTATTGAGTGAACCTTTACTTTTGGATATTCAGGAATCTTGTGGAAAATTTGCTAGTTCTTTTAGTTAATGTATTTAGGAGGAACATGATCTTTGGATAACCAAGTGGAGGGATTGCCTTTCACATTACAGGAAATGGTTGTCATAGATCAAACATCAAATTGCACATTGAATTTCTACTTTGTTTTGCTTTTCAATTTTAGTTTGAACTCACTTGGGATCTTCAGATTAATCTCCTTTTCCTTGCACTATTGAGTGAGAATGTATATCTCTGTGCCTTACTGGGCCTGGGATAACCCAGTTATGATCATATTAGTAGTAGTCTGTCTTGTCGGCCTTTACCATTTGCTTCCCTGTTCCCAGCATCACTGGTTAGTGAGACACTAAAAGAATACAAAGAAAATGGCTTAATGTCTGACCTTGTACATATAGCTTCTTAGATGTGACCCAGGCAATAAGTGTGAAGCAGAGTAGGTCATGTGCATTCCTCATTGGTCAGTTTGCCCATTGGGTCAGCAAGTTTCCTTTTATGAAGTTGTCGTGTAATCACTAGCTACACAGTAGCCAGATGTACTTGATGAATCAAGTTTACTTTATTTTGACCAAAAGAGTAAATATATTCTTGTATAAAAATATTCAAAAAGTCTTGGTGAAGAAAATATTAATCAACTATAATCCTACTTCCTAGAAATAACCACATTTTAATTGAAGTTACCTTTAGCCTTTTTTTGCTTAGAAATTGTGTGTGTGTGTATTTTTTTTTTAATGTGAAGTTCTTTAAGTAGTATGTGCCCTCTTTAATACCCATCACCAGGCTAACTCATCCCCCCACTGCTCTCCTGTCTAAAACCCTCATTTGTTCCCCAGAGTCCATAGTCTCTCATGGTTCGTTTCCCCCTCTGATTTCCCCCCTTCATTTCCCCCTCCTTCAGGTCTCCTTCAGTCCTCCATGATATTCCTTATGTTCCACAAATAAGTGAAACCATATGATAATTGACTTTCTCTAATTATTTCACTCAGTATAATCTCCTCCAATTCCGTCCATGTTGTAAAAGTTGGGTATTCATCCTTTCTGATGGCTGAATAATCTATTGTATATTTGGACTATATCTTTTTCCACTCATCTGTTGAAGGGCATCTGTGCTCTCTCCACCCTTTGGCAATTGTGGATATTGCTGCTATGAACACTGGGGTGCCCATGGCCCTTCTTTTCACTATATCTCTATCTTTGGGGTAGATACCCTGTAGTGCAATTGCTGGGTCATAGCATAGCCATATTTTTAACTTTCTGAGGAACGTCCACACTGTTTTCCAGAGTGGCTGCACCAACTTGCATTCCCACAATGGTGTAAGAGAGTTCTTTCTCCATAACCTCTCTAACATTTGTTATTTCTTGCCTTGTCAATTTTTGCCATTCTGACTGGTGTTAGGTGGTATCTCAATGTGGTTTTGGTTTGAATTTTGCTGATGCCTAATGATGATGAGCCTTTTTTCATATGTGTGTTGGCCATTTGTATGTCTTCATTAGAGAAGTGTCTGTTCATGTCTTCTGCCCATTTCTTGACTTGATTATTTGTTTTTTGGGTATTGAATTTGAGAAGTTCTTTATAGATCTTGGATATTGGCCTTCTGTCTGTAGTGTCATTTGCAAATATCTTCTCTCATTCTGTGGGTTGCCTCTTTGTTTTTGTTGACTGTTTCCTTTGCTGTGCAGAAGCTTTTTATATTGATGAAGTCCCAAAAGATCATTTTTGCTTTTGTTTCCCTTGCCTTTGGAGACACATCTTGAAAGAAGTTGCTGTGGCCAAGGTCGAAGAGGTTACTGCTTATGTTCTTATCTGGATTTTGATGGATTCCTGTCTTTTATTGTCTATCATCCATTTAGAGTTTATCTTTGTGTATGGTGTAAGAGAATGGTCGAGTTTCACTATTCTGTGTAGCTGTCCAATTTTCCCAGCACCATTTATTAAAGAGACTATCTTTTTTTTTCCATTGGATATTTTTTCCTGTTTTGTCAAAGATTAGTTGACAGTAGAGTTCAGGGTCCACATCTGGGCTCTTTATCCTGTTCCATTCATCTATGTGCCTTTTGTTGTGTCAGTACCATGCTGTCATGGTGATCACAGCTTTGTAATATAGCTTGATGAGGCAACATGATGCCCCCAAGTTTGTTTTTCTTTTTTAGCATTTCCTTTGCAATTCAGGGTCTTTTCTGGTTTCATACAAATTTTAGGATTGTTAGTTTCAGCTCTGTGAAAAATGCCATTGGTATTTTGATAGGGATAGTGTTGAAAGTATAGATTGCTCTGAAAAGCATAGACATTTTAATACTCTTTATTCTTCTGATCCATCAGCATGGAATGTTCTTCCATCTTTTCGTGTCTTTAGTGTCTTTCCTGAGTGTTCTGTAGTTCCTAGAGTGTAGATCCTTTACCTCTTTGGTTAGGTTTATCACATGGTAGCTTATGGTTTTTGGTGCTATCGTAAATGGAATAGATTCCCTAATTTCTCTTTCTATAGCTACATTTTTAGTGTATAGAAAAGCAACTGATTTCTGTGTACTCATTAGGTATCCTGCCACATTACTGAAGTGCTGAGTTCTAGTAATTTGGGATAGTAATTTTTCCATATAAATTATCATGTCATCTGAGAAGAGAGTTTGACTTCTTTGCCAATTTGAATACCTTTTATTTCTTTTTTTTGTTTGTTTGATTGCTATTCCTTCTAGTACATAGACTTCTAGTACTATGTTGAACAAAAGTGGCGAGAGTGGGCATCCTTGTCATGTTCCTGGTCTTAAGGGAAAGGCCCTCAGCTTTTCCCCATTGAGAATGATATTCACTGTGGGCTTTTCATAGATGATTTTGATGAAATTGAGGAAGTTCTCTCTATCCCTACATTCTGAAAAGTTTTAATTAAGAAAGGATGCTATATATTGTCAAATGCTTTTTCTGCATCAATTGAGAGGACCATGTGGTTCTTCTCTCTCCTTTTATTAATGTGTTCTTTCACAGTGATTGATTTGTGGATGTTGAACCCCCTTCCATCCCAGCAATAAATCTCACGTGGTCATGATGTATAATCCTTTTAATGTACTGTTGGATCCTATTAGCTAGGATCTTGCTGTGAATTTTGGCGTTCATATTCATTAGGGATATTGGTCTGAAATTCTCGTTTTTGTTGGAGTCTTTGCCTGACTTTGGGATCAGGGTAATGCTGGCCTCAGAATGAGTCTGGAAGTTTTCCTTCTATATCTATTTTTTTGAAACTGCTTCAGGAGAATACGTATTATTTTTTCTTTGAATATTTGGTAGAATTCCTCAGGTAATCCATCAGGTCCTGGACTCTTGTATTTTGGGAAGTTTTTGATTACTGCTTCAATCTTGTTACTGGTTATTGGTCTATTCAGATTGTCAGTTTCTTCCTGTTTCAGTCTTGGTAGTTTATAGGTATCTAGGAATGCATCCATTTCTTCCAAGTTGCTTAATGTATTGGTATATAGTTGTTGATAATAATTTCCGATAATTGTCTTTATTTCCTTGGTGTTAGTTGTGATCTCTCCTCTTTCATTCATAATTTTATTAATTTGGGTCTTTTCTGGTTTTTTTTGGGTAAGTCTGGCCAGTAGTTTATTGATCTTACTAATTCTTGCAAAGAACCAGCTTCTGGTTTTTTTCATCTGCTCTATTTCTGGTTTCTAATTCATTGATCTCTGCTCTAATCTTAATATTTCTCTTCTCGTGCCTGGCTTAGGCTTCATTTATTGATTTTTCTCCAGTTCTTTAAGGTGTAAAGTTAGATGGTGAATTCAGGAATTTTCTGTTTTGAGTGAGGCTTGAATGGTTATATATTTCCCCTTTAGGACTGCCTATATATTATCTGACAGATTTTGGACTGATGTGTTGTTCTCACTGGTTTCCATGAATTGTTTAAGTTTTTCTTTGATTTTCTGGTTGACCCAAACATTCTCAAGCTGGTATTTAGCTTCCAAGTGTTTGAATTTCTTCCAAACTTTTTCTTGTGATTGAGTTCCAGTTTCAAAGCATTGTGTTCTGAGAATATGCAGGAAATAATCTTCATCTTTTGGTATCGGTTGAGCCCTGATTTGTGTCCCAGGATGTGCACTTGAGAAGAATGAGTATTCTGTTGTTTTAGGGTGGAATGTTCTGTGTGTATCTGTAAGGTCCGTCTGGTCCAGTGTGTCATTCACAGCTCTTGTTTATTGATTTTCTGCTTAGACGATCTGTCTATTGCTAAGAGTAGAGTGTTGAGGTCTCCTACTATTAATGTTTTCTGATCAATGTGTCTCTTTATTTTGATTAACAGTTGGCTTATGTAGTTGGCTGCCCCCATGTTGGGGGCATAGATATTTACAATTGTTAGATCCTATTCTTGGATAGACCCTTGAAGAGTATCCTTCTGTATTTCTGACTACAGTCTTCAGTTTAAAATCTAATTTGTCTGACATGAGACTTGCTATCCCAGCTTTCTTTTGCAGTCTGTTAGCATGAAAGATATTTCTCCATCCCTCCACTTTCAGTCTGGATGTATCTTCAGGTTTAAAATGAGTCTCTTATAGATAGCATATGGATGGCTTCTGTCTTTTTATCCAGTCTACAACCCTGTGCCATTTCATGGGAGCATTTAGGCCATTCATGTTGAGAGTGACTATTGAAAGATAAGACTTCATTGTCATCTTGTTGCCTGCGATGTCCTTGTTTCTATAGATTGTCTCTGTATATTTCTGTTCTGTGTCACTATTAGGGTCTTTCTCCTTTTATAGGATCCCCCCTTTAATATTTCTTGCAGGGCCAGCTTAGTGGTTCACATATTCTTTCAGTTTTTGCCGGTCCTAGAAGCTTTTTATCTCCATATCCATTCTGAATGACAGCCTTGCTGGATAAAGTATTCTTGGCTGCATGTTCTTCTCATTTATTGCCCTGAATATGTCTTGCCAGCCCTTTCTGGCTTGCCAGGCCTCTGTGGGCAGGTCTGACATTGTTCCGATGTTCCTCCCTCTGTATATAAGGACTTCTTCCCCCTAACTGCCTTTGAGATAGCTTCCTTGGTTCTAAGATTTGTGAGTTTTGCTATTACATGCCAGGCTGTTTGTCTGTTCTCACTGATCTTGGGAGGGGTCCTTGCTGCCTCTAGGGCATGAATGCCTGTTTCATTCCCTAGATTAGGGAAGTTCCCAGCTACTAAATATATATATATATATATGCTATACTTATATATATTTATTAAATTTATAATTTTATATAAATTATTTTTATTTATAAATTTATATTAAAATATATATTAAATTTATAAAATCATAAAATTTATAAAATTTTATTAAAATTTAGAAAATTTACATTTTTATTAAATATATTATTAAATACATATTTTATTAAATATATATTTTATATTTATTTAAAAATGTAAAGATATATATGTTTAATATATATTTAATATAAATATTATATATATTAGTATTGAATAGGGAAAAAACGACTACATTGAAGTTTATATATATGTATATAAAAAAGAAAAAAAAGTGTATATGTGTAAAACAAAAGTTAAAAAGTTACTAGGGAATATGTTGTATTAAGCATCTAGTTTAAATACTAAGTAGGTAGGGCGCCTGGGTGGCTCAGTGGGTTAAGCCGCTGCCTTCGGCTCAGGTCATGATCTCAGAGTCCTGGGATCGAGTCCCGCATCGGGCTCTCTGCTCAGCGGAGAGCCTGCTTCCCTCTCTCTCTCTCTCTGCCTGCCTCTCCATCTACTTGTGATTTCTCTCTGTGAAATAAATAAATAAAATATTTAAAAAAAAATTATTAAAAAAAAAATAAATAAATACTAAGTAGGTAAACAGAAAAAACATGAGAAAGAATAAAAAAGTTGAATCTAAGAATTACACAGGCCGTGAGGCAACACCAGGTATTCAGTATACTATTTTCCCCTGGTGTTGGGGTTTTACAGTTTTATGGGGACTCTGAGGTTGTTGTCCTCTTGTTCTTCTAGCTTGTCTTCTGGGATAGGGGCCTGCTGGGTTATTTTTCAGGCACCCCTGCTTTTGGCGGAATTAACCTGCCCCCATCAAGGGGCTGGGTTCTGTGGTAACTGGTTTTTGAGCTTTTGTTTTCTGGCTACATTTCTCAGGGCAAAGGAAAATATCCGCACCCACACCTCTTCCCAGAGGAGAGAAGCCACAGTCTGCTCCTCTCTGAACCCTCTAGAACACAGTCGCCCTCTGTAAGTGCCAGTGAAAACTGCAGCCCCCCGCAGGCAGTACATGCCCCCAGCGATCCTCTCAATGGTTGACCCAGGCCCCTGCTTGTCTCTGCCCCCATGTCTCCAAAACCTCCAGCAATCCGTGTCTGGGAAGGTTCGGGAGGTGGGTGCTGGCAGTGAGTGTAGGCAGTGGCACCCAAGGCCAGCCCCCCAGGTCTGAAAGCACAGTTCTGCACAAGCAGCCATGGGGTCCCAGCATTTGTTCCTTAAGCTCCTGGATTCTGTTTGAGCACTGTTATCAGGTATTTCCTGTCCCACCACCACTGCTCTGCAAGCTATCACTGATCCCTATGTGCAGGACATTTTGGACTGGGGTGTTATTTTCTTTCCAGTGGGTAGCTTCTGATGGACCCCCCCCCACCTTCTTTTTATCCTCCAATATCCGTGCCATCACAATTGTCCTTTGTACCTCGAGACTGAAGATCCTCTGCCTCTGTAGAGATCCAGACCTATAAACTTACAACTCAGGCTAATTTCATGGGTGTTCAGACTGGTTTAGTAGATATCCACCTATATTCAGGGGACTGGTTAAAATGGAGTCCCCCCACTCCCTTCTATCTTGCCCCTCCTCCAAGCTTTTTCTTTTTCATTTTTTTTCCTTAATGTCTTGGCTATTTTCACCACAAGAACTTAAAATTACTTATTTTTTTTACCTAGGTAACATATATTTAGTTGTAGAAAAAATAGAAGATATAGGTTAAAATTTAAAAATACCCATTGTGGGGGCACCTGGGTGGCTCAGTGGGTTAAAGCTTCTGCCTTCGGCTCAGGTCATAATCCCAGGGTTCTGGGATGGAGCCCCGCATGGGGCTCTCTGCTCAGCAGGGAGCCCGCTTCCCCCCTACACCCCCCCCCCGCCTGCCTCTCTGCCTACTTGTTATCTTTGTCTGTCAAATAAATAAATAAAATCTTTAAAAAAATACCCATTGTAATGCCATCTAGAGATAGCAGATATTAAGATTTTGGTATAGATTCTTCCAGACTAAAATTGCACAATAAATTATATAAATTTATGACTAGATGGAAGCACACCATACATACTAATGTGTCTTTTTTGTGTATCTTTCCATGTTAGTGAATACATATTCCCATTATTAATAAAAGCTGTGTGACATTCCATTGTATGGATATATTAAAAAATACATTATTTCAAAAGCTCATTAAGATTAAAAAATTATCTTACAATTCTTTATGATGGGGTTTGTACTGTACATAAGTTTTACATTTTTATGAGTCCAATCTCTCAATCTTGTTACTGTGTCTGTTTTGGGGATCATTCCTAGGATATCCTTCTCAATACAAATTTAAAAAAAATTATTCAGCTCTGTTTTTTTTCTAGTACTTTGGTTGGTTGGTTTCTAATTAAATAGTAAAAGCTTGAGCCAATATAGAATTTGTCTCATATGAGACAGAAAGCTAACTTTATTTTTATTCTAAAACCCTTTGCTAAGTAATTTATTCCTCCACTAATTTAAGATGCCAGTTTGGTCATAAACAATGATTGATATAAATAATTAGATCTGTTCTTAGACATTTAAATTTCATTTCATTGATGTATTCTCTTCCTGTGTAAGATCGGGTTTATTGTTTTAATTTTTATTTGTAATATTCATTTGCTATGTTTGAGCAAAGCCTCGTAAAGTTTCTTGGCTAGTCTAATAGCTGGTCATTTTCTAGATAAATTTGAGAATAATTTGTCAAGTTCCAAATTTGTTTGTAACTTGAATATTTTTATTGAATTATGTTAAATATAAAGATTACTTTTGGGAGATTAACATATTTATGATATTTTCCCATTAAATATAAACTCTGGTGGCTATGGTTAATAGTACTGTAGTAGAGAGTAGATCTTAAATGTTTTTAGCACACAGAAAGTAACTATGTGAGGTAATGGATATATTAATTAACCTTATTGCAGTAATGTCACAATATACATATGTCATATTACATTGTATGCCTTAAGCATACACAATATTATATGTCAATTATTTCTCAATAAATATGGAAAAAACCTAATATAAAACATATCCATATTTATTCATTTTATCTATTTTACTTCCAAATGACCTTTTTTAGCTTATTCATATAGTTAATATTCTTATTAAGTTTATTACAAAACACTTTATTCTTTGTTGATATTATAAATAGGACCCTTTTCTCTTTTTGATTATTGCTAGTAAAAATACATGTGAATTTGATTATATTTGTTTTATATAGAATTTTTTTAACTTTTGTTTCTTCTAACAGATTTTTATCTTATTTTTTCTGTTTTTTTTGTAGAGACAATCATTTCATTCCATTAGATCTCATTTCCCTTTCCTGATCCATTGTGTTAGGCTCAAACTTATTGTAGGAAAGTATTCAAAATTTCAATAACTGGGCTTCCTTCTTGATTCCTGACTTGAAAGAGAAAGACTAGGTTATTAGTTTTATTAAGTAGAATTTCTGTAACTATGCGATTATTTTCCCAATGTCCCATACATATGGCCATGTGAGAACTTGAAATGTCACTAGTGAGAAAAGTGAAATTTGAAAGTTGAGTTTTAATTTTACTTGATTTCAAATAATTTAAATTTCAACAGCCAGCAGTTTAGAGGCTATTGTATTGAACAGCTCTAGGTTTTCACTGTTAATTATATTGAGTATTTATTTTAGATGCCTCTTAAAGATAGCAAAGCCAGCTAGGAGGAAAGGAGATGGGGTAAAAGTGAGATGCCTGTAAAGTAATGTGAGTCGAGTAGAATAACTGGATGAGGGTTGAAGGAAAGCTTGTTTTTCATTTATTTATTTTGTTACTAAGACTCCTAAACTCAACCTTCTGTTTATCTACCCAAACATGTATGTGTTCCTTATTTCTGCATTTCTACCATTATCCACCCCAAAACTGTGTCCTGTTTCTCCCCTCTGTCTAGTCTCCAAATACCCAGACACTCCTCCACCCCTCCCCTCTTTCCACAGACGTACTTCTTACCCATTCTTGAAGGTCCTTCATGAATGTATCTTCTGTATGAAAGAACCCTTTTTTGATGTCATTGATTAAAAGTAGCTTTGTCTTCCTTGAAACTAGGATTTAATTTCATTTTTGTAGTAGTTAGTCCTACACATTTTCTTCAAACTATTCATGAATGCCTATCAGATACACATCTGTACCTATTGATAGGTTTTACAAAAGATATGTTTATCTATTGCAATATTTATAATATCTATTTTAGTCTTTTTGAGGAAATAATCCTTGACTGATTTATTTTTCTGTCCTCTGCTGTGTGTATGTGTGTGTGTGTATGTGTATTCATATTCACACACACACACGTGTGTTTATATACATGTGCTCAGTAAGTATTAAATGCCTCATATCATATCTATATTGATCATCAGTGTTTTGTAAGTCTTTCTTCAAATGATAACTTTGGGAGAGTAGAGATCATATGTATTTTTGTATTTTCTGTGTATTAGCACAAGGCTAAGTATTGAATAACTGTTTGGTAATTATTTAAAATATTCATAAAAAGTTTCAAGACCTATCACTTAGGATTGTCATTTTGCTGTGTGTAATGGATATCTGACTAGACTAGCCTAATGACACATGAGTTATTTTTCTCAAATAATAAGTCTGGAGACATACAGTCTAGGGCTGGTACAGTGATGCCATAATGTCATGAATGTGCCAGGGTTTTTTTGTCCTTAACATTTAAGGAAATCTAAAACATGTCACATTTTGTCCTTATAATTGTGTGAGGGTCTTCCACCTCCAAGCATCATATTTATGTTTTTGTCCCTTTCTATCAGGAGAACAGTAGCTTCTCTAGAGGTCTCTAAAAATAGACTTCTCTTATTTCTTTAGTTTAAACTGTGGTCACATGGGCATTTCCATCTGCCAGGAATTTTGGAATGTGCATGTTTTTAACTGCGTACATTGTTACCTAGCAAAACTTGGATTCTATTCATAAGGAAGAAAAGGAGAATGAATCTTAGATGGGCAACCTGGAGTATGTACTTTGGATACGGAATGTATACTTAAAGCCATTAGGATCTGCAAGGGGATAAGATACATGTGAAAAGTTCAAATCAAGACAATTACAGGGACAATTTTTAAATTTTTGTTTGTAATATTCATTTGCTGTGTTTGAGCAAAACCTCTTAAAGTTTCTTGGCTAGTCTAATAGCGGGTCATTTTCTAGATAAATCTGAGAATAATTTGTCAAGTTCCAAAATTTTTTGCAGGGAAAATTTCATAGGTACGACCAGGTAGTAAGTGCTCCTAACCATTTGAAGTACAAGAGCTCTCAAAAAAATGGAGTTGACCAGGAAATCTTGAGTGTGAGAGGTAGGACTTGAGTACTGTCTTAGTATGATACAGAGGCACTGGATGCCTCTTTTGCAAGTGAGGAAATAACATACTTAAGCTATGCTTTTGAGTTACGGGATCAGCTTAGCAAAAGTAATGAACTCTTGTTACGGGGGAAGAGAAAATAAGTTGGGGAGAATGTTTAAAAGAATAACTCACAGATTTGTTCATTAGAATTAATTTCTAATGCAGTACCTCCTATCCAGTAGTTAAGATGGTTCATAATACTTTTGACCAAAGCAGTTGGCTCTAAGGAGTCTCCAGTACTTAAAATAGATAGCTAATATTGTTATATTTGAAGTCTCCAGTTACAGTCCAGTGTAACTTGAGAAATCAAATGTTCTGTTAAAAGTATTTTTTTAATATTATGGAGAGATTCTGTTTCCCTTAATATCAATAGATTTTAAATATTATGTCAGCATATTTTATCATATTAATACCCATATGTAATCTTTCTTAATTAAAATCATTTTTCTAAGCTTGCACTGAATAATTTATAAAAAGATGATTGAAAACAGATTGGTGCTCTTTTGACTAAATGTACTTTTGATGTACATTTGATGTACATGTACGCTATTTTCTCAACCTAAAATTTTAAGTTTGTCAAAAATGCTTAACCTTCAAAGCACTTACATTGACCTAATGTTTCATTTTCGTTTTTAAGTCACTCTTAGTACAGTTTGTGAAGTTTCTTTTAAGTAAGTAAGGTATGTTGGGATTTTCACCAGTGCACTTAAGAATTTTACAAAATGACAGCTATTTATTCAAGTGTAAATCTCTAAATAGTAAAGATTTATCTTCTATTTTAATAGTGACATCAATTAGTTTTGATGGTTTGACACAGCAGTTTGGTAAGAAGACAGTTTGATTCAATTGAAACACATAAAACGTGCTTGAAATTATTTCCTACATAATCATAAATGAACATCTGAAGCCTGAGTTTACATCACTTATTTAGTAATTGGAGTATCAGAAATTTTCAGCTTCATTAGTGTCTTATCTCTCTGGAATTTCCTCTTAATTACCACAAGATCTTTCCTGTCAGAGATTCCATAGTATAAATTTAGCTCCATGTAGAAATAAATATATAATACAGTTATACCCAATTAAAATTTTAGTGTTCACTGTTGGCTATTCTCTGACTGTTCAGCCCCCATCCCACTGATAATGGGTTTGGCCGTGAGACTTGCTTTGGTCAATGGAATGTTGGTGGACGTGACACAAAGCCGTATGTATATTCGCATGGTTTGGCTTTGGTTTTGCACACTGGTAATATCCCTTGTGGAGACCTTGGGCACCTGCTGCCCCTTCTTCAGCTTGGTCTCAGAGTGAACATAGGTGGAATGAACCTGAACCGAACCACAGTCTGAAGCAAAGCGTCTCAACCAAGCCTTGCCTAGACCAGCCGAACCTCAGTCAACATGGACGTTGCATACTCAGATGCATGAGTATGAGAGTAAGTGCTTGTTATAAGCCATTGAGTTTGGGATTTTATTTCTGTAGGATTACTGTAGCAACAGCTGACTAGCATGGTCTATAAAAAATCAGTCTTTATATTTTCATTGAGAAAAAGCATAATTATTCATGCCTAAACTATCAGCTCCCTGCTTTATTTTATTTTTTTAAGACTTTTTTTTTTTTTTTTTCCAATTTGTGAGAGAGAAAGAGCACAAGCAGGGAGAGCTGCAGACGGAGGGAGAAGCAGACTCCCTGCTGAGTAAGGAGCCCATTGCAGGGGATCATGACCTGGGTCAAAGGCAGACACTTAACCAGCTGAGCCACCCAGGTGTCCCAGCTCTCTGCTTTATTAGTTGAAAAGTAATATTACATAACACTATTTGAGATTATCTCTTGGCAAGTGGCCATTTCAAATTTTGAGTAAAATGCTTGAAATGAAACTTGATGAATTAGTTTTTGAAGCCCTCCCCTCCCCTCCCCTCCCCTCCCTTCCTCTCCCCTCCCCTCCCTTCCTCTCCCCTCCCCTTCCTTCCCCTTCATTCTCCTCCCACTCTCTCTCCCTCTCTTTCTTTCAACATGACTGTACTTGAATCACAAAATGGAATGACATAGGAGCCATGGCTAACATTTGTTCAGGGCCTGGCCACACATGTGCTTGGCATTAATATCACATCTTATTCTCATAGCAAACCTATCATTCAGTAAACAGATATTTATTGAGCCACTAATTATATGCCATACTGCAAAGTATGTCTTGCGTTCATTTCTGTTGATATTGAGGCTCAGGGCAATTAAGTGACCTGTTCAAGTTTCACAGCTAGGGAAGGGCAGAGCTGGGATTTGACTTGTGGTTGGACTTCAAAGATCAAACTACTGCTGTCACTGTATTGCTCATGTTTGGAAGGGGGGAAGCAGGAGAGAAGATAGAATTTATGAATGGATTTACCGTATGTTTGTTGGTGTGCTATCCCTCTCTAACCATCATTTGCTGTTTAAACCAGGTATCACGCGGAATTACGTCAGCGTTCAGAAATCAGTAATTAGCTTAGACCCAGTTATGATACGGCCTTTGAAAGTCTGAAGCTGTCTCCACAATTTCTAATTCCCAGGTTTCATGCTCTTATGGTCCCTCTCCTGTGTGTCTGGAGGCCACCTTGATCTGCCACGTCTGTGTGTAGAGCTCTGTCCTTCCCAGTTCCAGCAGCACATGACCTTCACCAAGCAATTTATGAACATTTATGAATATTTAAATTTATGAACTAAGGATCCCATGAAACACCTAAGGTTTTCCACCATTCTTCCTCTCTCAGCCTTGTCCCTAATTGCAAAGCTCTCTCCAAATTCTCCTTCTGTTCTGCGGAGTATCTTTTTGTTCCCTTTGAAGCCTTGATACTCCAGGCACCTGACAGCTCTGGGAATCATCTCTCTCCCCAGATGGGAGTACCACTGTGTGCCTTCCCTGTCTCTATCTCATTAAAGGCAAAAATAGATCCTCCTGGGAAAACAGCAAAAGTTGGAATTAGTCCCATCACTGTCACAGCCCCCATTTAGCTGGATTTTTATTTGAATTTCACTGAATTTTCAACATCAACAGTTTTGTTCAACTAACCTTAAATGGTGAGAACTGAAAACATCTAATAAAAGAAAGAGCTACTCCTCTTAGGTTAGAAATAAAATACTTTACATAACTAAGAAAAAGCCTATATTTAGAATTTTTCTTCCTACCTCTTTCCAAAAATGTGATTTACAAAAATTACAGAATAAATCCGAATATAAGCTTTTTCTGTCTTTTTTTTTTTTTTTCCAGACCTCTTTTCTTATTAGCTATTCAGAGTGAATTTTAGGAGTTTGAGAGCTTAGTTTGTGTATGAGTCTAGAATTTAGCTACTGGTATAAATTTAAAGAGTCTGAAGCATTTGCTTCTACAACACTGTATTAGATATGGTTGAAGAACTGCTTTCTGCTTCTGGATAAGCCCAGACTACTGTCTTGTCTTGTATGATTGGCCACTAAAATTTTAATTCCTGTCAAAATTATTCTTAATGGAGAAATCTAAAAACCAGTTGACTAAAAACACTTTGATTCTCACTCATTTCAAATATAATATTCATTGATTCATTTTTAATTTAGGAAGCAATTTTCCTAGTAATTTGGCAGACATTAGTTCCTTTAAATAAAACCTTACCAAAGATACTGGCCCTAAGGATTTTTTGAGGAATTCATGTGTTTTTTCTAATATTTCATTATTATAGTGGTACTGTTTTTTACTCAACAAACCTTATTTTCTTTGTGAAAGCATTGCATTGGGGCATGTTTCAAACATGTAAGCAGTAGCAAAAGGGAATGAGGGAAAGATGGGGTGGATCTCAGAAGTGAGATGCATTTGAAAGTGGGATGTCTCATGATTCCACATTGGAACATTGGTGTTAAGGTGCTTTTACTGTTAATGAGGTCTTAATACTAAGACGAAAAATAACATTTTACCCCTGTGTGACCTTGACCAAATTCTTAACCTTCCTTAAACCTCCTATTCCTTATGTGTTAAATAGGGGTAGTATTTGCCTTGCCTACCTCTAAAGGTTGTAAGGATCAGACAAAAACTGTAAATATGAAAGTCCTTTGTGTTGTAAGGTAACTAGACATGGGTTATTATATTTGTGGAGCACAAAAGTGGCAAGATGAAGAAGAAGGAAGGTTGTTCTTAAATTCATTCCCTCAGTGTATTTGAAAATGGATTGTCTTCAAATCCTAAATGGTTGAAAGATGGCAGGGAGGGTGCCTGGTGCTCAATTGATCAAGTGTCTGCCTTTGGCTCAGGTCATGATCCCAGGGTCCTGAAATCGAGTCCCACACTGGGCTCCCTGCTCAGCAGGGGAGTCAGCATCTCCCTCTCCCTCTACCTGCCACTTCCCCTGCTTGTGCTCTCTCTCTCCCTCTCTCTCCCCATCTCTCTTTCTCTCAAATAAATAAATAAAATATATTTTTAAAGATTTTATTTATTTATTTGACAGAGAGAGATCACAAGCAGGCAGAGAGGCAGGAAGAGAGAGTGAGAGGGAAGCAGGCTCCCTGCTGAGCAGAGAGCCCGATGTGGGACTCAATCCCAGGACCCTGAGATCATGACCTGAGCCGAAGGCAGCGGCTTAACCCACTGAGCCACCCAGGTTCCCCAATAAATAAAATCTTTAAAAGAAAGAAAGAAAGATGGCAGGGAGGGTACCACCAGTGGGTGGCACAGCAATGACAGGACTATTTCACTGACCCCAGTGAATGCCAACTCTAATCATTTCAGTAATATTGAGTGTTTACAAAGAACTGGGCACATGGAGGTTGCTAGAGATACATACAATGACAAGATACACATCTTGCCCTCCAGCAGTTTCCAATCCAGCTATGGACAACAGAGCTGTACATCCTGGAAGAAGGCTGGGCGGAGTGTGATTGGAGCAGAGAAGAGCTGGTTATTGTGACTGGGTGTGGCATGTCTTTTTCCATCATTAAATAGGGTAATTTAAGCTACAGTTGTGGTGAAAGCATAGCATATGGTGTAGACTTCTGGAACCATTATGTTGTACACCTGAAACTAATGTAACATTGTGTGTAAATTGTACCTAAACAAAAAAATAAGAAACAATGCACCATATTTTTAAGTTTAACATTAAAAAAGAAAAGAATTAGGGTGTTTAAAAAGTGTGGATACAAAGAAAATCCCATGATCATATCTTTTCCTTTAACATTTTAAAAAAATTGGAGTATCCACTATCTCAGACATTTTTTTTTTTTTTTGAAGATTTTATTTATTTGTCAGAGACAGAGCACAAGCAAGGGGGAGCAGCAGGCAGAGGGAGAAGCTGGCTCCTCGCGGAGCAAGGAGCCTGATATGGGACTTGATCCCAGAATCAAAGGCAGCCACTTAACTGCCTGAGCCACCCAGGCATCCCTCAAATATTTTCTTTATTCAGTATCTTAATGTCTTATCCATGAGTCTGTTGATGGGCCTTTAGGTTGCTTCCATATCTTGGCTATTGTAAATAATACTGCAGTAAACATAGGGGTGCATATATCTTTTCAGTGTAGTGTCTTCATTTTCTTTGGGTAGATAGATACCCAGTAGTAGAATTAGTGAACCATACAGTAATTCTTTTTAAATTTTTGAGGAAACTACATACTGTTTTCCACAGCAACTGTATCAGTCTGCCTTCCCACCAATGGTGTGCATGAGGGTTCCCCTTTCTCCACAGCCTCACTAACATGTATCATTTACTGTCTTGAGTTTAACCATTCTGAAAGGTGTCAGGTGGTATCTCGCCGTGGTTTTGATTTATGCTTGCTTCGGTAGCACATACACTAAAACTGGAATGATACAGGGATTAGCATGGTCCCTGAGTATACCTTTTTTGTTGTTGTTGTTAAATGAGGAGTTGCAGGGTCTTCTTTATAGTTTTGTCATGTTTCATGTTTCTTTTATGCTCTTTTCAGATTTCAAGAACACTGTCACTTTGAGGTTCTACTCTATTGCTAGTGTTCTGGTTGGACAGTAAATCTTCAGCCGTCCTTTTTAACCTCATCTTTTGTATTCAAAAGTTAAATTGCTAGTGAGCTTTATCTCTGATGGTTTTTAAAGGAAATAAGTGGATAACATATTATTCATATTAATGAGGACCCAATGAAAAGATTACTCCCAATTAATGGTAATCATTTTTTTCTCCAAAGTGCCTTAAGGATTTCTTCCCAACTTAATTCTTTCTTAGACAAATAATAAAATAAGCAGTTCACTTTCATGGTAGTACAACAGAAAGAAGGGGAGACATTCTAGAAGATGCCAAGTAAAGTAAGGAAGCTAACCTAGGATTAAAAACTACAAAAAATCTAGGCGTGGCGTGGGGAGTAATCTGGTATTAAAGCAAATTCTGTACTGTATCTAACTACTGTTCTACTCCAGTAGAATTGCTACTTTGGTGCCTATTTTAACCTAAATATTTAGAGAAAATAAGGGAAAGTTTGTGAGAAGATGAAGTCTTGTGTAAACATGCTGGTCTTAATTATTTGTATTTATGGTATAAATCCCACAGTGGTACTAGTGTGGCCCAAATACTCACTGTTATCAAAAAGTCACACGATGTACTGAATGCTTGGGGAGATGGTAGCTAAGCCCACGTTCAAAATTCAAAACAAAAAAATGTTTCAATACCCAAGTGAGTACAAATGGATTCTCTTGGCTAAGTCTGGATCCGTGTTTTAAAGATGTTGAGCATCTGGCATTTTTATGTGCATTTGTGAGGCCTGTTTGCTTGGACAGTCTGTCGTTGTTTCTGGCTATAGGCAATAAAAAAGGGCAGGGTCCGGAAGGACAAAGAATTTACAGTATAGAACTTTCAATAATAATGTTGATGTCAGGAAGAGTTGAGCCATTTCTGGTAAGAAAGAAGTGTTCATTTCAAATACTGGAGAACATACCTCTGTGATCTACTCCCGAAAAGTAACAGGGGAATTCACAGACCGTGGGTCACAAGTGCATTGAAGTAATCAATTCCTAAGTGAAACCGCAGAGAGGAGAAGTAAATGCTGGCAGAGGTGACAGAGTTCAGCCCTAGGAAGGGAATCCAGCGTCTTCTCTGACTGATATTCTTGCCCCAGCTTGGAATTTGGCAGCAGCTACTTCCTCACCACTCCCTTACCATGAATCCACACCTAGCAGCCAGCACAGTGTTAAAACACAATTCCGGATGAGAGTCTCAGAACAGCTTGACTCTTCATAGCACTGATCTTGATGCTCAAAGAAACAAGATGACATTTTCCTAAACAGATTTAGGATTTTTATCAATACATTTGGCTAGAGTAATGGAAAGCTGTCCAAGTCTATGAAATTGGGTAAGAATATATTTTAGTGAAGGTACGTATAATCTGAAGATCTGTCCATAAGCGTTCAGGAATAAATATTGAAAGTGAGTTGAATTTGGTGGTTGACTGCTTCAGGGTTCCAAATTGGACAGTCAGTGGTAGGATGTCTTCCGTTTCAAATCCAGCCTTCATAGCTGTACCTATTTAGAGTATCTTTTCTTACAAAGTATGAGTAACGAGTTTTTCTTTTTCCAAAGTCAGTTTAGCCAGGTATTAGATGGATAGCGACTGGGTTTCTTATTTAACTCTTCCTTGTAAGAGTTTAGAGTAAATCCCTTTTTATTTTGTATATTGTATTCAGTTTATAAAATTGGTACACTAATTCTGGCTTGCCTGTATCTGAAGGTGTCATGCGTGGACCACTCTTCATGATAAAGCCTTAAAATATCAGAAGTAGTGGTATTCTAAGACTTTATCAACCCAGGGTTTTGTTATGTATATGGACAGTGGTAGCAACATTGCATAAAATAATAGCAGTCATGTAAATGAATGCTATATTATTTAACCTTTATTAGTCACAGTTAATAAATATTTATATTCCTGTTTTATAAAAATTCCACAAGTATTTGGAACAACAAAATCAGATGCAAAGGTTCCTACATGTCTATTTTCAGATTCTATCTTTCAGGTCATATCTTAAAGATTCTAGCATTAAGGTCTTGTAGGAATGGAACAGGTCAGTACCCAAAGCTACTACCATTTTGGCTAAAACATTTGCAAAACTTACACATCAGCTGCTCAGAAACTAAACCCCAGTTGCTCCTTAAGATAAGCCATGATGACAGGGTGGCTCTAAAAGTAGCATCTCCTAGATACAGAGAAGTGTGGACAGGTTCAGCTGGGTAAACAATAGCTCCTTTCTCTTTGGAAGGAAAAGAATATAGATGCAAGCAATGGGTTTCCATCCCTTATTACTTTCTTTTGGAAAAATGATTAAATTTACTGTAAATTAAGGAGAAATTTACATACAGGTAGGGAGGCAGATCACAAGTGAATAGACATGGGGTCAGGCAGATCTCCAGCGTCAGGTAAGACCTAAAGATAGTAAAACAGCCTATAATTTCATAGATGGGAAGACAGGAATGATAATAATAACAACAGCTAATTTTTATGGAGTGCTCATTATTTATCAGCCACATTGACAGAGAATTCACATGTGAGGCAGGTTCTGTTTTTATCTCTGTTTAAGAAATGGAGAAATCATGGGGCGCCTGGGTGGGTCAGTGGGTTAAAGCCTCTGCCTTCGGCTCATGTCATGATCCCAGGGTCAAGCCCCACATCGGGCTCTCTGCTCGGCAGGGAGCCTGCTTCCTCCTCTCTCTCTGCCTGCCTTTCTGCCTACTTGTGATCTCTGTCTGTCAAATAAACAAATAAAATCTTAAAAAAAAAAAAAAGAAATGGAGAAATCAAGGTATACAGAGAATAAGAATCTTGTTACTCAAGGTCATACATAGCTGGGCTAGCTTTCACACCTGGGAAATCTGATTGCCAGCCAGTCTGATTGATAACAAGTCTGTCATACTACTTCCCATGAATGTGAAAAGTCGATTCCCAATCCAACAAATTTGTTAACAGATAAGGGGATGGTGTGGATCTGGTGGAATATGGCTCTAACAGAGGCCAACTTCTAAATTACTTAGGAAGTGGCCCAAATACCAAGATAATTCTTAAAAACAAAACAAAACAAAAAAAAACCAAAGGTCCAGTCCAACAGGTACTTTGTATTGTGGGAGTCTCCCATGAAGTATTAAGGGCCCATTAAAGGAGATGGAGGAGGTCACAGTAAGATACCCAGCCACAGGAAACTGGAATATGAGGCAGGGAACCCAGTCAGAGGGAACTGGGATAAAATCAGAGCAAAGTCAGAGGAACAATAATTCAGGGCACAGGCAGGAAGATCTTGACAAAGGATTTCTTACTGTATCTAACCTGCTGAGAGCTGGAGTTGGCCCCAGAGTTGGATGTGTAACTGTATAGGTGAGGTTAATTTCATAGATTCAGCTCAGAGGAAAAGAGAAGCAAGGACACTAGCTGGGTGAGCCATGACAACCTAACCAGAGTGGGTTAGAGCTCCAGGGAGAGGCTTGAATCTACTCATTTCACTAACATCATTTCTTCCCCAAGGCAGCCCCTGTCTCTCAGGGAGATGGTGAGAGATCATGTGGCTGTGCCAGGAGATTCCAAGACTGTGGAATATGGCAGTGAACTTGGATAGTATAATCACAAACCTAAATAGCATCCTTTCACATATATCTTAGGGCCCAATCTAAGTTCTGTTCTCTTACTATTTTTTAAAAAAACAAACATAGTATGTTACGTAATATATTGACTGTGGAGTTCGCTAAGACACTTGGGAGATTATTAGAAAGAACAAGTAGATATGAAATTGTTCTTTAATAATTCATGTCACTTGTTTATTCTGACTTATAATAACTTTTGGAGAGTAGATAGGGTTTGTATCCTTCAAAGACTGAGTAAACATTCAAGATAGCAGTACTTAGGAGAGTCATTTAAATGGTTTACATTTCCTATTCCCATCCTCTATTCTGTGGAAGAAACAAGCAATTTTATTTTTTCTTTCATGTAGTGTTTATCTGTTCCATATTTTATCTTAGAACAGCTCTGAAGACTGTACAATGATTCATTCTTTTTTTTTTTTTTTAAAGATTTTATTTATTTATCAGAGAGAGAGAGAGGGAGAGAACAAGCACAGGCAGACAGAGAGGCAGGCAGAGGCAGAGGGAGAAGCAGGCTCCCCGCCGAGCAAGGAGCCCGATGTGGGACTCGATCCCAGGACGCTGGGATCATGACCTGAGCTGAAGGCAGCTGCTTAACCAACAGAGCCACCCAGG